>NC_048906.1:15819165-15932308 GCF_011077185.1 Oxyura jamaicensis | reverse complement strand
CACACACACACACACACACACACACACACACACACACACACACACCAGCCATTGTCTTACCTCATACAGCAAGCACCTCAGTGATCTGTCACCACCTCAAGCTGGATGCACTCACGAGTCAATAAATGAATTCAATCAGAACAGCTGTAGTTTCCCCTGGTAGCAGCTGACCTCGTCTGCACGGGGAGCACCACCAGGCAGAGCAGCATCGATCACAGATGGTCTGAGCAGCTCCCTTCAGAGCATGGGCTGCAGAACGGCCAGGTGGAGCCAGATGATAATCAAAGGCCCACCCAGAGATCACAAAGGAGACCAGAGCTATTTACCACTAGAGAGACTGAGGCACAGAGTAATGTGGAAATTGCCAAGCAGCAGCTGAACCCATCTGCCTAAAAATTTCTGTTTTATTCTTAAAACTCCTTTCACAATTTTAATGGGAGCTGGTGCAAGCATATTCTTTGCTTTTCTTGGCTTATACTAATCCAAACGTTGTTCTTAGATCCAATAATACTGCCTTCTGGCCCTTGATGGTGTTACACTGGAGAATAGAGCTTGACTCACCAGAGGGAAGTGTCCTGAATGCAGCCGCATCGCTCCAGCTGGCATGCAACAGGCAGCAGCACAGCCCAACCCAGATTCCTGCCCAGGGCATCCTACCACCACGTGAAGGAATTTCATAAACCACCTTTAACCCTGTGGGACTGGGCTTTATGTCCAACTTTTCAGACACAGTTGTTACTGTGTTTCTCGACATGATTACAATCCTGAAACACGGAGCTGTCTGGGAGTCTCACCCTGACAATCCATGGAAAGATAACAAGTTAAGGGCTGCATGGTGGCTCTGTGCAGTGTGCACAGGGAGCCCTTTCCAGGGAACAGCTGCACTGCCAGGTTTTGTTCCTTGGACAGGCACTTGGGAACACTTCCAGCACTATGACATCTGCCTGTCTTGCAGAGGTGAGATGCCCTGGGTCCTCCTTACCTTCCACTGCCCAGGTATGGATTTGGAGTCTTTAATGCCAAAAACGAGAGTCTCAACAGTCTCAACTGGTCCAGTCTAGCTCACACTTAGGAGCTGGACACTCCTCATATGCACTGCCTGTGCCCAGCTAACTCATAAAAATAAACCTGGCAGGGTTTGTGCTCGTGTCACTTTGGGCTTGAACAGATACAAACCTGAAACCAGATGATAAACAGTGCTGAGCAGTCGTTCTCCCTCTTTCAGACTGAATAGATAACAAGTATTTTTGGCTGATACGCTTACCGCTGCACTGTAGCTACTTTCAAACAGCCATTCTGGCCTGCACCCTTCACCTGGCAGTTTGTTTCTGCCACTTGGTCCTACAGAGTAGATCTGTCTTGAAGGGATCGAGCTGTTCCCTCTCTTTCTCATACATCATCTCTGGAAGCATCATGACTCTCCCAGAACATTTCTATTATCTAGCTGTCAGTGATAAAATGAAGAAGAGAAAGAATATGGTATGTTCTCTAAATTGGTTTTTACCGAAAGGGTAAGGAACAGTTTGAATACTGTGCTGAACAGCATGGTACATTTTCCACATCAGGATACCTTTTTTTCATCAAAAGGCTTTCATTTAAGGAAGAAGCAGAATGATAGCATCAGATCTGAGAGCCTTCATTTATTCACAAAGTAACTATAATAAAACTAGATATAGGATTATCTTCGAAACGCAGCACTTCTTAATTTCTCCGTAACCAAATACTGCCACAACCAGCCCACTGATTATGACTGGACTATTTCTTCAGTAGCAGTTTCACCCTCATCTTAGAAGCACCAGCATCACACTTAAATTCCTTTTCACCAGACAGCTATAACTGCGTGACGCGTGTTTGTGCATCCTCTCCACCTCTGCCTGCTGCCTTAAGACTGCAACCTGAAGTGGTCTGTGCTGCCAAAGGGATGCATTGTGAGCACGGATATCCCGATTCCTCTTGGATATCAGCACCCCTTCAACCATTACATACATCTGGACATGAGCACATGTGTGTTACCCAATGTTTGTACAACACTTGAATGTCGGGTAAGCTGTTCAAATGAATTAGAGTGATAACTAGCAGACAGCTGAATTTCTTTAGGAAGCCGTGACAATTCTACTAGCACTAAGTGTTATTGTGAGCTAGAGACTGGGGTGACACCCAGCTGGGGTAACTTGCCTTTCAGCCTGGCTTTGCCCTTCACATTTCAGGAGCTGGCCTTTGGAAACCCATGATGATGATACATATCCCAAGCATACAGAGGGATTTAAACAGCTCATTTGGGAATGGACTTTGATGAAACATTTCATCTCAGTGCTCATATGCCCTAAGGAGGAGTTAAGATTTAATCTGTTGGGAAGACAATATGTGGCATATGCTTAAGATGAGCAGTGGAATTGCTGAGTGAAAAACCATATTCTCTTAAAATAAATGTGGTTCACCAAAAAAAGTATTCAAACTCAGCTTCATGTAATGTGAACAACTGTTCATAGCATGTAATGTGCAACTGTTAGAGGCTACTATGATAAAAAGGGATTCAGTGCCCCTAAATAGTAATGTGATTTTGTAAACATTCTATTATCAGTGAGGTTGTAGTAACTACTCATGACACCTCATGAGTGCAGCTATCACATTTACTATCACTAGCTGAGTTCTTCCAACTGAGGGCCATACTTTTTTTCTGTGAATACATATATCCCTCTCCAATGAGTGAAGAATGAGTGAGAACTGAAAATCTGAGAAAAAAGGAAAAGGGTTAACACATCAGCTTCATTCTTCAGTCAGAAGTTCATGTTTCTGTATATACCAAGTTACAGGCTACAAAAGCCTTACCCCACACCTCTGATGGATTTCTCAGGGGACCAGCAGCCACCTTGCTTCTGTGTTCCCCATCAGCCATGGATGAACCTATACCTCCTCCTTTAGGGTGGAAAGAAGCTTAGTGCTGTAATGGTAATAGTAGGTTCCTAGGCTGGCATAAGAGATAGTCAATGCATTACATCCTAGAGATTTTTAGCAATTTAAGAAATCCTCCTGTTCTTTTCAAGGCTGCTTTAAAATGCCTGTAAAATAAGCTGAGTTACTTAAAGTACCCTGCTGCTTAAACTTGCAGCTGAACTTTCCAAAATAGATTTTATTTCCCTTCAGAGTTGGACACTTAGCACAGTTATTTTATGGTTATTCAACTTCGCCCGTTTTTATTCTGCTTCATCAACTATTTCTGGTCAGGTTTCCAGACCAATTCCATAAGCATTTACTCTTTCTTTAGTGAACAGGACTAGAAACAATCAAGAACCACTCTCTCAGATGAAATTTTGTAAACTCTAGACAGGACAAGATGCAAGTAGGCAAATTAGGTCAGTTTCCTTTGTGCATTTTTTCTCAAGTTTTGAAACCAATAAATAATGTTTTTCCAGCTTGCTCTGAGAATTTTCTGCACTGACCTCCCCCCTTGTTCCTTCTGAAGAATGTGGTGACAAAGTAGAAAGAGAAAGGAATATTCCCATTCTCTTCTGGCATCTCTTCCTTGGCCTCCAATGTGCTATTTCCAGCCAGATGCATCCGATCTGCCATGCCCACATGGAGGCCTGGCAAGGATTTCCTTCCTGCATCTCACTTTTGGGACTTATCCTCCTAGAGGACTTATTCCCCCTAGAGTGGGAATAGACATCAGTATTTCCTTCAGACCAAGATGCCATTGCCTGACCACTGCCTTGGATCTGATTACCTCTGAACCTTGAGAAAACTTCATTTCCTTCTTAGCTCTGTGACATAAATGCACCACTTCACCTCAGACCACTATGACTTTTTAAGCAATTTTAAATGTTACGTTGCCATATTCCAGTTTCCATTGCCACTGCCCTCATTCCCATTCAAACTCTCTCTTCAGGCTAATGAGTGGGCCCCCCCTTTTCCCACCCATTACTTCCACTCATCTTCTTCAGAGGCCATAGGCGGCCATAACTCCTGGAAAGTTATATTGATTTCTTTTGCAAATCATCCAGTGGTTTTGAAATTTGCATAATAACAAGAAAAGCAAGCAGACCTGCAACCTGTACCTGGAACTCTACCAAATCCCCTGAGATCTGGGAGGGTACAAACTTCAGTGGAAGCTTCCCCATTCCCTGGGGCACTGACAGAGCCCACAGGGATTCTACACGGTCAAATGAGAACTCCGTGCTGTCTTTGCTTCACCTTAGGCAGAAGGAGGGATTTTATTGTCCATCTATTGTTGTGGATCTTACAGGAACCACATATTTAATCCTCTACCTCTCTATTAAACATTTCTAAAATCGACTGACAGTTTCAGAAACTATTAGGAGGGATGGACTCAGACCCTGAGAAGCAGCCCATGATTAGACAAGCTCCTTTCCATTAGAAAATACAGATAAAATGTCAAAGTTTTGCCTACCTCTGCAAACCTAAAGCAACTGTGGAATTTCACCCCTTTTTCCTTAAGAATTAGCAGGCCGGAGCGGTGCCTGAGCTGGTTTCTAAAAGTTGCTGTTTACTCTTTGTTCCCTCAAATAGATGTTTGCTTCCTTCCTACCCCATGGTAGTCTACCTCTGGCAAATAAAATGGTTTACGATGATCTCACTGTGGGGCTAATTCTTGTTTTTGTAACAATCAGTACAGGAGCAGCAGGAGGAGTGTTCAGATAGCTTGTTCGCAGCTCAAACAGCTCAGGGGAGGAGAATGGAAAGGGAGAGGAAAGACGGATTAGACAAAGGGAAATGGGTGAAAAGAGACAACTGAAAGCACAGAGGGAAAAGAGGGAGAGAGAAAGAGAAGCAGGCTGCTTGTTTCCCCTAGGTGACCACAGATTGCCAGAAAGGATCTTGAAGCATATTATGCCAGCTTTCCTCTGACAAATACAGCACAGTACAGATGCAGGGATGCCGGACTCCTCTCCCGCTGGAGACAGCAGCACTGCAGGCAGCTGCTCCTTGAAGGAGCCACAGGGCCATTCCTTCCAGCAGCTGACAGAGGCTCTGCAATCAGAAAGGAGGCATTTCAAACCTGCAGCAAGTCCCACCTCACTTTGATTTTTCAGCAAGCTTTCCAAAGTATCCAGCAGCAATACACAAAAACGCATTCCTCAGAGCCATCGCAGAAGAAAGAGCACACTGCTTTGAGTGCCACAAGGAGAAAGAAGGTCTGGGAGAAAGGGAAGTAGCTACTTTTCTGTCTTGGGTTTTCTCTCATGGAATTTTACCTGCAGCAGAACTGTGCAAATTTGCAGTAAAGTCTGAGAGACCCATTGTGAGCTACTGAACCTTGTGAATTAAACAGTAATTGGAAAAACACAATGAAAAGGAGGATTTGCACCATAAAGGATTCCTGCTCCGTTTATTGGGATGGCTGTAGGTTTGGTTATTTAAGAGAACACTTTGCAATATGCTGCCATCCCTATGAGGTAATGCTTAGTGAAGAAAACAAACAAATGATGAAGTCCTAATAAAAGGAGATTTAATTTTAAACAAAAACATCAATATTATTACACAGGTGAAGATGCTGTCTATGAAAAAATACCCAGCACAAACTGAGTTGTGTTGGATTTTCCAAGCAGGTAGATTAATGAAATGAGTTGGGGGCTGTTGCCCAGATCCCCACACAGTCCTCCAGGCCCTGCAGCAGTTACCTGCATGACCGAGGAGCCCTCCCCCCCTGCAGCCATTCTTGACCTTCTCCATCAGTATTTTAACCTTGCCAACCTGACAGCCTTTGAACTCTTGCAGTGTGGACCTGGATGACTGGGGTCTAACGGTCAATATACCAGCAGGCGCTGGAGAAAGCTGTTGAGCTCAGCTGATGTCAGCACCACCATGGAAGCAATGGCAGGGGTGAGGCCTTCATTTGAGAGGAACCTGGACCAGCTGTGGTATTCTGGTATGGTTCACCCTGGGCAGAGTTACAGCCCCCCGTACATGAGAGTACTCCTCAGGGTAACAAACGTGAGCTGCAGACACTGTCTCTGCTTCTGACAGACAGGTGCTGCTGAGGAGGCATGGTGCCAAGCGACTCAGAGAAGACAAAATCCTCTACCATAGCACTAACAGACCTCAAAATCAGCAGAGATCTCGTGAATACACAGCAATAGGTAGAGTTTGACCCATCAGCTCTCTGTTCTAGGACCGCAGGGCTGCGTGGAGCAGGCTGTACCCCCAGGCACATTTCAAAAATACTGAGTTTCCTGCCAAGCTTCAGATCCATTTTAAAAAGCGGAAAGGTTGCCCTTTGCTTTGTCATTTCTCTCTGCTTCCAGCTGTGACGTTGATACACACTTAGTAATAAATGAGAAACAAGATGACAAAAATGCTTATCTTCTCCCTCTTTTTTTTCTTTCTGTGGATTTGCTACAGATGTGCTGGTTAGTGATAGATGACCTTAATCCTTGCCTTTTGATTTTTTTTTTCAGGTCTGTTGATTATTAACTGACGTTCTTGGAATTTATGATCTATATCTACAAAAGGAATTTTATAATATGTAATGCCTGCATTAATGGGATTTTGGGCATGTGTAAATCACCCAACCCTGATACTCGTTGTTAAATGTGCATTTCTGAAGCAGATATGTGCCCACAGTGCCTTTGAAAATCCCACATGGTGCTTTTCAGCCTTCTAATGTTTTTAAAAATGTCTATGAGGATCCTTCCCTCCTTCTCTCCACCCCCCCTAAAACTGTGAATGCCTTTGGCATTTGATGAAACCAAATCCTTCTAATGCTTTCGCTGTAGATTTTCTTTGGGTTATAGTTCAGCTGCCTGAATTTTAAATCTTTAGGTTATTTGTTTGTGCTACATTGGTCAGAAAAGACAATCTACACTTCTCCCTATAGAAGTCTGGCTCTGCAAGGGTGGGATTTTGCTTTGGAATTGTTAAAAACTCCCACAAGCATTGAAGATGTGCTCGTTTCCTATTAAACTTTCCTTTTGTTATAGAATTATAAATATAAAAGAGGGTTCAATGTTTGCATAGATAAAATACTTCCCCCAGCCTTATTTAATCAGCACTGTTAATATATGGACACAATCCTGGTGCACATACATCGTCTGAGGCAGACAGTCACACTCAACTTTGTTGTGCAAATGCAGAAGGCTGACCTTTAAAACAATACTGTAGCAATCACATTGTACATTTATAGACCTCTACTTATCCCAAAGGATCCCACAGCCCTAAAACCACCACAGGTACACTGGAAACAGGCACCTACCATACGCAAGCCAAATGGCACGTGGTGCCCTGCACAGCCCAGGGACAAAGCAAGGTATCAGGCACGGTGCAGAGAGAACTCTCTGAATCTCAGCGTAGCCACTAGCCTTGGGTCACTGGGCTCTGCCCTCCTGAAAACATGCTTAGACACTCAGCCACCCTCACGACCTGACGAGGAAAGAAAGGGGAAAAGAGAGATGAGCCTGGCAGGCAGACACAGCTCACCTACAAGTTACACTATCCCCTGAGAAACACTTGTGCACCCAGAAGTTGGCCTATTCTTTCTGTGACAATACAAGTGATTACTTCTTCCTACACATCTTACTCCAAATAGGAATTAACTGAAATTGAGTGACAGAGATTTGGTTTCCTTACAACATCGGGTTTGCTACCTGACGCTCAGAATGATAATAAATGTTGAAAAAAATGTTGGGGCAGACAAGTTTCTGCCAGCTGGAGAAACCTCTGGCTCGGGACAGACAAAAAAGCCCTGAGCTAATCCCATGCTCCTGCAAGGCATAGGGTAGGACAGACTTCTTGTCTCTCCTATCCTGTCCTCGCAAGAGCAGTGGCAATGCAGAAGCAAACTTTTGAAGCTTGTAGGACTGGAATTCGGAGAGGAAAATGAAGACAGTCATACCCTATTGACAATTACTACACCGATATAATTATTCCTGCAGAAGCGATTTTATCATTTTACAAATCATTTCTGCTTAAATCACATTTGAGTGAGGATGGCCTTGGAAATAATGAGAGAAGATCTCATTTCCAGGTAACTCTGTTAACTTCTCAGGAAGTCCACTGCACCTTCAGAGGCTTCTCATTTGCATGGAGAAGACATTCTCCATCACGCAGAGGCACAACGGGTGCTGTAAGGGTAAGAACGCATCTTTCCCAGCCGCCCACACTGAGAATTTACTCAAGACACCCACACAATAGAAAGCAAATAAAGGATTTCCATATTTATATTGATAGCATATCTGAGGGAAAACAATGAAAAGCTGAGATAAAAGCAGGCTCAGCTGGCTTGCTGAAGGGGGGGGAGCGCAGTTACAGAACACTTCCTCTAGGAAGCCCCGCGCAACACAGGTTTCGCAGGAAAACACAGAGTTACCTCTGCAAAGGCTGGAGTACAAAACCATACCAACAAATAAATGGCACCTTCTCCTTCAGAACTGTCATACTGATCCTTGAGACAGTCCATCCAACACACTTAACCTCAGTGTGCATGTTCCAAGTATTTATCAACACATCAATATCAAGCATATGGAATTCCGGTTTTGACTAGAAAACCAAGCCTTTGTCATGGAAGACTGTAAGGAAAAAAAAAAAAAAAAAAAAAAAAAAAAACATGGCAAAGTAGGATATATCATCAAACATCTCCCTGGTACTAAAAACTAGGGTTGTAGTTCGGGGTTGTAATTTTCATAGATCTAGACACTAACACAACAGAGTGTTTTCCTACACTAAGCGTTGCATGGCTGTATGAGCAAGGCGCGTCCTTTTAAACAACACGTCAGAAGCAGGAATGCATAGTTCCACCAAAGTTACATTAACAGCATATATCTTCACTTCCCAGTGAATATATGGAGGAAAGAAACATGATTCAGGCTTTCTTAAGTTGCTATGGAAAAGTTATTGGGCTTGAGAGTTTTGTTCATGTGAACAGACAAACACAGAAAAGTTTGAAGGATCTGGATTGATTCATCCCAGCTCTTATAAATTCAGGCAGAGCAGGAGGCAGAGGGTATTTGTGACCTTTGTCTATTAATTAGAAACATACTACTCAGATGGTCAGAAGGTTTTGTTTGGATGTTGGGTGGGGTGGGTGGGGTTTTTTACCACCATTCCCCAAAAAAAGGAATGCTTTTTTCTTCAAGTTGACAGAAACACACTCCAAATCCTCATGGGATATTTTCCAGGAGCACAAAGCATGTGGCCATTTGACAAGGCTCCCCTGCCTCCTCCACGTGCCCACAATGGCTCTGCTTCTGCTGCTGCCATGGAGCTCCCACAGCATCGGTGCACGGAGCGGCACCTTCTCACACCACTGCTTCAAGACCATGGAGAAAAGCTTTCAGCCTGGTCTCTTATATAAAGATCTTCAATGCTCTTCTGGGTTAGTAGGGAGGGAGTCCCATGAATTTTTTAGCATATTTTAGAATTTAAACCCCACTTAATTATTTTCTATATATAAGCATTAAAAAAAAAAAAATCTATCTCAGAGACAATGAATTCATGTAACTTTCAGGGGTGACCTTATTGCACTCTACAGGTACCTGAAAGGAGGCTGTAGCGAGGTGGGGGTTGGTCTATTCTCCCACGTGCCTGGTGACAGGACGAGGGGGAATAGGCGAAAGTTGCGCCAGGGGAGGTTTAGGTTGGATATTAGGAAGAACTTCTTTACTGAACGGGTTGTTCATTGGAATAGGCTGCCCAGGGAAGTGGTTGAGTCACCACCCCTGGAGGTCTTTAGAAGAGGTTTAGATGTAGAGCTTAGGGATATGGTTTAGTGGAGGACTTGTTAGTGTTAGGTCAGAGGTTGGACTCGGTGATCTTGGAGGTCTCTTCCAACCTAGACTACTCTGTGATTCTGTGTGATTCTGTGATTCTAGATGAAACATCTGGGTGAAAGAGAGGAACTCTTTCGGTGCCCGGTAGATATAGGAGCTGAAATATGAGCTCACATCTGGCTAGTCATTAGGCACCCACAAGAGAGAGAGCATACATGTGAACCTTTTTTTTTTTTACAACAGCAAGAAAAGGTTTCTTAACTTGGACTGAATCAAGCATACACATTTTTGGTAGGAAAAAAATAAAAAAGGTTTCATTGACAACAAGACCACTTTGAGTTTTGCGATATTGACACTCAACCATAAAACGTCAAGTGAAACATCTTTTATGCCGAACTACCACAGCATACCCAGCAGTGCCAGGAACTGCTGTTTGTTAAGATCACACCCGCTGTCAAGATGCACGGCCAAATAAAATGAAAGCTGCTTTCATTTAGCACCCAAGATGCTGTTGCATTTCAAAAAAGTGATAGCCAAATGCATTCAGATGATAAGAAAGCACTGTTCAAGGAATGATTCTCAGCAATGACTAATATTTGATAATAACAACCATGAAATGAAAGCAACGTTAAGTTTTATTGAATAATTTTCCACTGCCTCCACACTGCAGCATTAGCATGTGCAGCAGAGAGCTGAACTAAATTATCAGCTGAGAAAGTAGTGTCGGGAGCTATTACAAAATGTTTCAGCAGTAATGAAATTCAAAGCCCATGGTTGCTCTTAGAGAAGTAATTTTATAGATGTGGAAGGGGGAAAAGAGAGTGAGTCCTAGTTAGTGGCCAATGACAACTGCAACTATCAGCCCCTTCCACTTTTTCAACCTTTGCAGACTCCCTCGGCTGCGTGGCTACTTTTACATTACTGTGCCTTGATATGAGCACAGGACAAACTGGGGGCTGAAAGGCTGCGAAGATCTAAGCTATGCCTCTTGGCAATCAAAGCAGAATCTTTCCAATCCTCGTTGCACTTGATGGCTTCCAGGAGGCGTAAGGGCTCATTGCTTATTCAGCAGGTAGTGCTTCAGCAAGGGCAGAACTTTGTGGTTGAAAAGTGCTTCCCTTACTGTACAGAATATATATATATATATAGCTTAAGTGCATGCATTTCACAGCAAAAACTACTTATTGCAGATGTAAAGGAAGCCCTGGGTGTCCCGTGGTGCAGTGATGTTAACATAGGCAGCCCTACAAGATGAGCGTGTCACCAACACGTGTTACATCTTTGGTTCTCAGCTCATCCTGCAAAAACCCCAGAGACTCCCTTACCAGTGAAAAAGGGAACTATATGTATCACACACAAAATTTGTTCTGCAAAAAGACCTTTCAACTCACACTTCTTGCTTGTTGTTACGCTGCTGAGCGTCTGTGGCTTTACTGTGGGCAACCTCAAGCTTGTACGCAAAGAAAATCCTCCTCAAGAACAGGGAGAGAGGGTGGAGGAGGGTTCCAGCCTTTAAATGCAAGGCATGGGGGATTAATGTTGTTACCCGGTTGCCTCCCTCCATGCCATTTGACCCTGTTGTGACTGTTTATTACAAATGCTCATTTCCCTTTTCTCCTTTTCCAACGTTTTTGTGTATGTCCCTAAAGCACATGCTCCAAATAATATCCCCTGTGGTTTGGCCTCTCCAGGTGCCATCATCCACTGGCAAATCTTTGGCCATAGCATCCTACCACATATGGCCTTTTGTCTTCTTAGGACTAGTTCAATTTTCAGAACACAAAGGTCTAGGCTCTCTGGCGGTGTTTTCCTGACTTGCTGCATTGCTGACAATTTTTCTTAAGGACTTTCCTTTCTCTCCATGCTATGGATAGCTGAGAAGAGTGAAATCAGTGAAGAAGAGCAGCAGTGCGCAATCAGGCCCACATGTAAGAACAGTTCTCGCAGCTGTGGAACTGCTAACACAAACTCTGGAAAGCAGTGCGCAGAAGAATAGCCAAAAGAAAAAGTCGCACAAGAAATAAATGATGAGAAGAATATATCTGGGATATTTAGAGAGAGAGAAAAAAAAAAAAATAAACAGCTAAGAAGTTGTTAGCAGATGACTCAATTAGGTTAACACTTTCTCTCAACCAAGAAGTCAAGAAGGAGGGCCACACCGTTTCTGCCAGCATCTGAGCATGCATTAGGAAAGGAGCTGCCTAAATACTGCTCTGCATAAACGTCAGCATAGACCAGCTGGGGCTGTAAATGCAGGAGGGTCTAAAAGTGAGGGTGGCTTAAAGATACCCAGTAGCAATATAAACCAGAGGAATAAAGACAACAAATCAAAAATACATAATCAAAGAGTCATCTAAAGGCTAAATTTAAAATAAATAAATAAAAGTAGTCGCATGAGGTGGTTGGGCTAGAAGTCTATTTCATTCAGCGGGCAGTCTACGACTTGGTTGCCATCACGGAAACGTGGTGGGACCAGTCTCATGACTGGAGTGCTGCGATGCCTGGCTATAGGCTCTTCAGAAGGGACAGACAGCACAGAAGGGGTGGCGGTGTGGCTCTCTATATTAGAGAGTCTTTCGATATTGTAGAACTCGAGGCTAGGAATGACAAGATCGAGTTCCTTTGGGTTAGGATCGGCAGGGACAACAAGGCTAGCGTCCTGGTCGGGGTCTGCTATAGACCGCCGAACCAGGATGAGGAGACGGATGAGGAGTTCTACAGGCAGCTGACAGAAGTTGCGAAATCTTCAGCGCTTGTACTCGTGGGGGACTTCAACTTCCCTGACATATCCTGGAAGCACAACACAGCCCAGAGAAAGCAGTCTAGGAGGTTTCTGGAGAGCGTGGAAGATTGCTTCCTGACGCAGCTGATTAGTGAGCCTACCAGGGGTGGTGCCCCGCTAGACCTTCTCTTCACAAACAGAGAAGGACTGGTGGAGGATGTGATTGTCGGGAGCTGTCTTGGGCAGAGTGACCACGAAATGGTGGAGTTCACTATTCTTGGCGAGGCCAGGAAGGGAACCAGTAAGACCACTGTACTGGACTTTCGGAGAGCTGACTTTGGGCTGCTCAGGACACTGGTTGGTAGAGTCCCTTGGGAGGCGGTTCTGAAGGGCAGAGGGGTCCAGGAAGGCTGGGCGCTCTTCAAGAGGCAAATCCTAATGGCGCAGGAATGGTCTGTTCCCATGTGCCCAAAGATGAGCCAGCGGGGAAGAAGACCAGCCTGGCTGAACAGAGAACTGTGGCTTGAGCTTAGGAGAAAAAAGAGGGTTTATAATCTTTGGAAAAGTGGGCAGGCCACTAGGGAGGACTATAAGGATGTAGCGAGGCTGTGCAGGGACAAAATTAGGAAGGCCAAAGCTCATCTGGAGCTCAATCTGGCTACTGCCATTAAAGATAACAAAAAACGCTTTTATAAATACGTCAACACAAAAAGGAGGACAAAGGAGAATCTCCATCCTTTACTGGATGCAGGGGGAAACTTAGTTACAAGAGATGAGGAAAAGGCGGAGGTGCTCAATGCCTTCTTTGCCTCAGTCTTTAGCGGCAATACCGGTTGTTCTCTGGATTCCCAGTACCCTGAGCTGGTGGAAGGGGATGGGGAGCAGGATGTGGCCCTCACCATCCACGAAGAACTGGTTGGTGACCTGCTACGGCACTTGGATGTGCACAAGTCGATGGGGCCGGATGGGATCCACCCAAGGGTACTGAGAGAACTGGCAGAGGAGCTGGCCAAGCCACTATCCATCATTTATCAGCAGTCCTGGCTATCGGGGGAGGTCCCAGCTGACTGGCGGCTAGCGAATGTGACGCCCATCTACAAGAAGGGCCGGAGGGCTGACCCGGGGAACTACAGGCCTGTCACTTTGACCTCAGTACCAGGGAAGCTCATGGAGCAGATCCTCTTGGGAGTCATCATGCGGCACTTGAAGGGCAAGCAGGCGATCAGGCCCAGTCAGCATGGGTTTATGGAAGGCAGGTCCTGCTTGACGAACCTGATCTCCTTCTATGACAAAGTGTCGCGCTGGGTGGACGAGGGAAAGGCTGTGGATGTGGTCTACCTTGACTTCAGCAAGGCTTTTGACACCGTCTCCCACAGCATTCTCCTCAAGAAACTGGCTGCTCTTGGCTTGGACTGGCGCACGCTTTGTTGGGTTAGAAACTGGCTGGATAGCCAGGCCCAAAGAGTTGTGGTAAATGGAGTCAAGTCCAGTTGGAGGCCAGTCACTAGTGGCGTCCCCCAGGGCTCGGTGCTGGGGCCAGTCCTCTTTAACATCTTCATCGATGATCTGGACGAGGGCATTGAGTGCACCCTCAGTAAGTTTGCAGATGACACCAAGTTAGGTGCGTGTGTCGATCTGCTCAAGGGTAGGAAGGCTCTGCAGGAGGATCTGGATAGGCTGCACCGATGGGCTGAGGTCAACTGCATGAAGTTTAACAAGGCCAAGTGCCGGGTCCTGCACCTGGGGCATAATAACCCCAAGCAGAGCTACAGGCTGGGAGATGAGTGGTTGGAGAGCTGCCAGGCGGAGAAGGACCTGGGAGTGATAGTGGACAGTCGGCTGAATATGAGCCAGCAGTGTGCTCAGGTGGCCAAGAAGGCCAACGGCATCCTGGCTTGTATCAGAAATAGTGTGACCAGCAGGGCTAGGGAGGTGATCGTCCCCCTGTACTCGGCTCTGGTGAGGCCGCACCTTGAGTACTGTGTTCAGTTTTGGGCCCCTCGCTACAAGAAGGACATGGAGGTGCTTGAGCGGGTCCAAAGAAGGGCGACGAAGCTGGTGAGGGGCCTGGAGAACAAGTCCTACGAGGAGCAGCTGAAGGAGCTGGGCTTATTCAGCCTGGAGAAGAGGAGGCTCAGGGGCGACCTTATTGCTCTCTACAGATACCTTAAAGGAGGCTGTAGAGAGGTGGGGGTTGGCCTGTTCTCCCACGTGCCTGGTGACAGGACGAGGGGGAATGGGCTAAAGTTGTGCCAGGGGAGTTTTAGGTTAGATGTTAGGAAGAGCTTCTTTACTGAAAGGGTTGTGAGGCATTGGAACAGGCTGCTCAGGGAGGTGGTGGAGTCACCATCCCTGGAAGTCTTCAAAAGACGTTTAGATGTAGAGCTTAGGGATATGGTTTAGTGGGGACTGTTAGTGTTAGGTTAGAGGTTGGACTCGATGATCTTGAGGTCTCTTCCAACCTAGAAATTCTGTGATTCTGTGATTCTTACGTACCTCTCCTCCTTTCTGTTGAATTTCAAAGCATTATGAGTTATTGCTGCTGACATTGTATTCCTGGTACCATACTATGCTAAATAAATATGCCACATGAAAAGAAAATACAACACACCTTTATATTCCCACTTGTCTATATTCCTTCACCTCTCATGAATGTCCCTCAGAGTTCCCTGTACAGTGACAGTGCTTACTGCAGTAGGATGAGAACATTGCCCATGCACGACTGGAGTACCAGGTGAGTTACGTGACCTGAAGAGAGGCTGTGCTCCCAGTAAAGACAGAAAAAAGCAAAGGGAACATGGTGCAAAGGATGTGGCCCACTCACTTTTGTTTCTTCTTGTTGGGGCCAGTACTGACACCTTCTGACGTGCAGTAACTCCCACTGTTTAGTCATCTCAGAGCTATTTATACATCCACCCTTTAGGTTTTTTGATCCATTATTCTTATGAGAAACTGAAAGAATTCAGTCTAGCAAGATACTTGAAGTGAAGACACCTTGTACGTGAGTTATAATTAACAGCCTAGAAAGGAGATAACTGAGACTAGAAAATGTGAGCAAAAAAAGAAAAAGCAATACCAGATGCCATGTCTGAAAAGTGAAGCCAGTCGCAGTCACTCTGAAAATAAAATCTATCACAAAACTAAACACCGAGTAGATCATTCATGGGTATCGTGGATTAATCCATGCTTGAGTCTCTAAATTAGAAAGCAAATTGTTCGACCACAGGCAATTAGACACGTAGGAAAAACTGGCTGGAAGATGTGGTCTGCTATGCAGAAGGGTCAAACAAGACAGTGCTCTGACTTCTGGTTTTTGAATCTTGAAACCATTAACAGCACTCCCTGCCCAATGCTCCCATCCCAACTGGAGCCTTGGCAATTGGCCCAATTACAAAAACTGCCTGAAAACAAAGGGATTTGCCACCCAAATAAATAAATGCCAGAGGCAGGTAGGTCAGAGACACTGCAAAATATATACAACTTTAAATACAGACAAACTTTGCTAGAACATGAAATGTCAATTACTTTTGTGTTTGTTTGGTTTTGTCCACTGGGCTTAATCATTAATAACTGCCCTGGGATCATCACTTTATACTACAGCAAAGAAAGGTGAGATGAGAAGTTACCTCCACACCCTGCAACTGTAGGAAATGACAGTAATTGTATTGCTGGCTCTCTCGCCCTTCCTACCTTTCACCTTCGTGGGTGTAAACACCCAAGACCCATTCTGAGTAAACTCCACATATGCAGTCCAACAGAAGCACCAGTTTACTCCTACTTTCCCGGTGAAAATAGGATGAAAAAATACATATATATGTACATGCATAATTATAATAGCAGATTCATAGTTTATCTGAGGCTTACAACACGTGGCAGAGCATATGAGACAGAGAAGCTTAGAGATTTGCATTGCACCACCAATGTAAGGCATCTAAGTATTGATTCCTGCAAGTTAGCCTATTACTGCCTTTAACTTGCAGTTCGTGACAGAGGTGACAAGCCAAATTCTACCGTAACATTGTCTACACCCGCTTCCCTGCCCACCATTTCCCACCCTAGGGACACACTACTAAGGGTGAGTACATTTTTACAACACCCAGAGTGCCTGAGAAGTCACGTCGGGCCAAGCAAAGCAGGATACTGAATGGTGCTTCTCGCTTAGTCCACAGGAGGCTACTGAGCAGAGTGTGAAGAGGAAAGGTAAATGCACTCACTGGAACATATCTGCCCAGCTCTTGGGACTGGAGATAGAGCCCTAGGTAACCCCTTGACCTCTGATCAGAAAGGATGGATCATTCTGCAGCCTCATTTCTCTCTCTTGTTTGCTTGCCTCATCTGAACCGTTAGGTAATCCACAATTCTACTTCATAACATGGGGCAAATTGTCTCTCCAGTGCTACCCGCAGTGCCTACACGGTAATTGGTACACGGCGTTGAAGAAGAGAAACCATTAACCTACCTTGTTCTCAATAAAGAAAGCAGCAGCTGCATAAGCACATTTCTCCACAACTGAGCTGGGGATGCCTTCAAGGTGTTAAGAGCATTTGTAACCCTTCTTCATAACTAATAATTACTTGGAAGTACAAAAATATAATCAGCTTACAGAACAGAACTGTCTTGGCTTATTTATATGACCTGTTGTTTTGCTGCCAGTTACTGTGCCGGAGCTGTCAAAACAAATTTTCTTCCCCATTCAAGTATGGATGCGCAGAGACTGGCATGTTCATGCAGGATTACTTAAGCAGGCCAGAAGGTCTCTGTGTCCCCTCCACTTCTTCAAGGACTTCTTCATTTCAGTTATAATTTGCCTCTGCTATAAATACTCAAATCTGGACTCCTTTCCAGCCCAGTCACATTGATTGTCAGGATATCATTAGCAAACACAATAGGTGTATAATGCACACAGACTAGAACAGACCCCTAACCTGCAGGATGGCTACAGACTGCTTGAAAATTTGTTTCATGTTATTAAAGCTCCAAGTCTCGTTCCCTTCAGCTCCAAAGCATCATGGCTTTGTCTCCAGTATCATATAATTGGGACCACCCTGTTCCCAAACACCACCGCTACCATTTGATCCGAATTCTTCATGGATAGTAACAGAGTGTGGTCCCGCTGGGTGTTAGCACTGAACTGGCATTCTGCCTCCTGACACTTACTGACTGCCTCCTTTTAGCTCCAAGTCCCAAAGTGGAAGCTCTAAATCCAAGCTGTGAATATTGTTTTAGTCCCCAGAATGCAAATCATCCATGTTTCTTACTGCTTATTCCTTCCTCTCAAAGCCATCTTCTTGTCTCACTGAGCTTGAAGGGTCCCACAGTGGCCTCACATTCTGTCTTGCTGCCTCTCCTACACAGCCTGAACAGAAGCTGAGAAATTGTCCGCCACACGTGACAAGCAAGTATAGGCAAGGTTGCTGTGCCTTCTGGAAGGATGGCCATGTGAGAAAGGATGTGCCATTTGGCCTTACTGTATGTTGCCATGTGTTGGCCAGTTTGTCCACACCTGCATTTCAACAGCCACCATGTTGCCTCCCAGCATTAGTTTTAGGTTCTCTGTCTCTTCGGTTATGGCTCCATCTCTGGATTTGGCTGCTTTGTGCCTCAGGAAAACAATCCCCTCAAATCTGTGTCCCAGTTCTAAATTAATCAAAAAGCTTTATTCTGTTAGTTCATTTTTCCCCACTTGAAGAATGGCCTCATCGCAGCCTATATTCACGAAACAGATATCATCTGCAGTCCAAGAATGCCTTTAAATACAGCAATAGATTTTATCTCCTGCTGAGCTCAAAACATTTGTGTTCTCAGTGAGGTCTTAAAGCAGAGCTGCATTGTTTCGTGATCTCCTCTGACTCTCATTGCACTTTTCCAGGCACAGTGCATGAAATGCCATTACACTCATCTACATTTTGCTGAGTACACGCTGAGGCAGTTACTCACGTGAATGCTATTTGATGGCACTTTACTAAACTGATTTTCAGATTGCTATTAGAAGCAGAAGACACTGAGAAAGGGTAAAAAATGAAAGGCTCACACAATTAAATCAGTTTCAAAAGCGATCTGGAGCTATAGTGGATTAGGTGAGTGTACTGTTGCCCACAAAATAAACCCCTTGTATAGCAACTCCACCTGAGATTAAAAGTCTCTCACTTGCAAATGCTACTGGGGGTCAGCACTTCCTGAGTTTAGGTGCTGTACCTTGAATTAAAATACCTGCACTCCATTCCTGGCTTTACTGCAGCAGCAAGTCCTTTTGCTTCTCACCACTCTTTATGTCTCCACAGCTTTGGTTTTGGGGTGAACGATCTCTTGGGAAAGGTCCTGTCTCACAGCATGCTGAGATACTGCCTTAAGCAGTAGGATCACTGAGCAGTACGCCTAACTAATGAAGAAAAACACTGCACAAAAATGTTTCCTGTCAGGGCCTCCTTAACAAATAAAACTTTTAACGCATGCTTTTTGCATCAGAAGTATCTTCATCACTTGAAATTAGGCAAAAGAAAGAATGTCCTAGAGCTCAAGAGACTTGAATTGATTTGTCATTAGCATCCACAGGGACACACTGCAAGGTCTGGTTCATACGCTGCCTAGCATCATCTTGACTGTCCCACATTTACAACAGATGGGCTGGACTCTCTAGAGACTCACAGCTACACTGCATGTCCTGGCACAGCTATGACATTTGTTTTTATTCCTCTAGGACACCTTTGTCTCTTGTTTTCTAATGTCTTCTGAGAGAACATCATCGTGCACGTATCTGCCTTCTGCAGGAATCTAAAATGACGGTGCAGAGTAGCAGTCCATGTCCAAGCTCCTGTTTGCAGAGATTTTGCTCTGGTAATTTGCTTATAAATTGTTTCTATCAATAGTCTTTTGTTTACTGCCTAGGAAAAGTGTCAGTGGCAAACTCATGCTATTCCACTAAAATCTGGGGAGCGCAAGTCAGAAAAGGGCAGAGTGATTAAGCAAAATTATTGAAAGCATGTTCATCTCTCCCAAATGCAAAATCATTTTTTCTCACTGTGACTTACACACTCTGAACATTGCAACAGTTGCTCATGGAAAAGGTTCACACCTCGTGGCAAACTTTTTTCCTACGTTTGACTCCTAAAGCCCCTAAGGGAAAAAGAAATTTGATTTCAAGAACATTTCAGAAAGATACCCTGACTCACCTAAAGGCCTTTTCCTTCTGGCACCAGAAACTGCAAGTTCTAGGCGTAATGTTCTCTGTGAAGACAGATAAATCACAGACTGAACAGAAGCAAGCAAAATTTGGCAATTAAGTAGAGGAATTGATGCACAGGAACAACCAATATATAAGAATGAAACTATATTTTAAAAAGATCACGGATGTCATAGGGAGAGCAAAGTGCTCACGCTGCAAAAGGCTTCCTTCTGTACATCATCTGCAAGAGCCCACAGGTTGCCAGCTTACAGCATTTATTCCCAGGACAATCTTCAGCAACGACTGTGGAGGCAGCTGCTCTTTCTTCTTGCAGATCCCAATGATCTTGAGAATTTTAACATAAAAATCACGGTTTAGCCTATAAAAATCTTTTTGGTACTGATGAGGAACTTTTAAACAAAGCTAAAGTAATTGGCACATCGCTGGGACTTGATAAAGACATCAACTAACCACAAATACATCACCTCTACAGCTCTTCTGCAGAGACAGATGGTGGTATCTCACTGAAGTGGTCCCGTACTGACACACATAAATGCCACCTAAAGCATGTACTGTCCTGAGAGGGGGGCAGGGGGGAAAAGGGGGGGAAAGGAGGGAAAAGAAAAGGAGAGGAGAGGAGAACCATTTTCTATGTAGAAGTGTGTGGAGCATAAGCAGGTGCATTAGGTACCTTTATGTGGGCCAGGAGAACAGCAGCTTTGATAGAGCTCTGTGTACATGATCTGGAATCACATGTCTGTAAAAGCCTCTTTGATTACACACAAAAGAATAACAATTTCCTGTTTGTTTCTGAAGTTGATAAATGAGGAAAAAACATGCTTACATCCTCAGGGACCCTCCAACCTAAAAACAGAAAGGCTGCAATAGCAAAATCACTATCAGTGTGCGTAATCTGCCTAAGCACTATACAGGTGTTGTGTCCAATTCTAAAAAGAAAAAAAAAAAAGTTCTTGACATGAATTACAGATATTTTAAAACTGGTGCCAATGTTCTTAAAAGAATTATAAACTATTGTCACTTACAGCTTGGCTTTTCCCCCAGTCACATGGAAAAGCTTTTTAGCTGTCTGAAGGAGCTTAGAAAAAAATCAGGAACAACTCAGCTGACATATCCAAAGCTGACTGAAACTAGAGTCAGGAAATCCAGGACAGCAAGGCAAACCCACAGTATGGGTATTGCTGTGGTTAGAGTTCACTACCATAAAGTAGCTCCCTTCCAGCAGGAGCTAAGAGCATAAAAGATATTGCAGGCTCCCTACCCTAACCTGTGCCTGTCTTGGACACATCCAAGTGCCTGCTGAGTCCAGTTATGTCTCATGCCACCAGCACCTCTGGTGTCATCTACCTGAACTGCAGCCACACCCTTAGCACGACACAGACACGGTTCAATCAGTTCAGCGAACAGGCAAATAACCAGAGCTTGTTCCCCCCATCACTTGTTAGGAGAGGTGAACATGCACAAATGCCTTAGCGATACCTTCACACCTCTAGTCTGGAGTCACAATAGTGACTCCTACAGAATCCCTTCTGACAACATTTTCTGTCATCCAACATCAAAAAGAGGAGTAAAAAGTTTTATTTACTGCTGATTGCAGTTTAAGGTATCCCAGCATGAGATTTTCCTTTTGTCTAGTCTGTAATTTAAACCAGAAGCCTGGATTTCCCCAGCACCTTGGGAAAAGTCAGAAACAATTACCTTGATACCAGTGCAATTATACCTGCTTGAAACAAGAGTTTGAGAGCTGAGGATGAAGACTTTATGTTTCAGGGAACGGCCTGCAGCAGCTCTTCTGTGCAGGTATTTTCTCCACAGTAAATTGCTCAGTGCTCCTACAGCCACAGAGTTTGGCTGTTGCGGTAGAAAATTGTGGGTTTGCCTTGCTGCATAGAAAGTATCAGTATCATAAGTCTGAATGATCAAAATAAGCAACATGTTCAATTCATTAATTCACATGAAGCAGCCACAGTAAGAGTTCTCTATGAAAAAATACTCAGGAACACCTTGCGTTGATAGAAAACATACAGCAATGAAAATATGTGACCTGGGAAAAACAAAATACGCATTAAAGATACAAAAATATTTTTTCCTCTGATTCTAGAGCTAAATAAAATACATTCAATTGCTTGGTTCTGTCTTTTTTAACACTTCCAGTTATGGTAAAATTCTATGTATTATATTTTGTGAAAAAAAAGGTTTTGCACAATGCAGATATGGAATCATGCTTCTTAAAATTCTTAAGATACCATCTGAATTTCATGCATTTGAAAAGTTGGGTAAAATTACATGTGTACACCCTTCGGCTACTATCCACACAAAAGCTCAGTTACTAACATAAATGTTGCACTAAAATGATCATCATGTCTCTTCCCCTAATGCTGCTTTGATGTAACAAACAATGACACCATTCATGCACTTCACAGTGTTGGGGAGCACAGAGATGAATCACGCCAAGAAGGGTTCATCTGAGATGATACAAAATTCCCAGCCTGCTACCAAGGAAAAGCAATAAATATCACTATGTATTCTACAGAGGTACACAAATCCTTCAAATATTAAAGCAACAAAGATCTGCTTCCCTATCCTTTCCATTTTTTAAGGTAAAAGAACGACAGTGGATGGTACTTTACTTGCATCATTCCCACGATTTGGATTCACATTTCTCCAAAGAAGGTAGACAGGGAGATGCAGAAGGAAAAGGTATGACATTATTCACGGGCCTTCCCCTGTGGGTGTTCTTTAGATCTTTCTTCAGCTGATCCTGTCAGAAACACTAGCAGCAGGTTTTGCTGGGCAAATACTCACCCACCTTCAGGTTCAGCCACAGCAAAATCTGTCCCAGGCCTGGAAACCCTGAGCTTTAAAAGCACACAAACACAGTTCCCCTTTATTGCCAGAATGGTGGAGGGAGGGGCACTGTCCTCAACAAAAGGGATATACATTTGCATTTAGCCCTAGAGAGCGAGCTTTGGTTTGATGCACTTCACTGAATTGAAATAGTGAGTGTTCAGCACCATTCCTCTTTCCACGGTCATGCAAAGTGTATCTCTCCTAATCACTCAGTGCATCTATAATCAAACTGCCTCTTGGCTTCAGTCCTGGATTTCTATCTTACTGCCTGTCACTTTGTTCACAGGTTTATAGAAAGTCAAAGCCCCTCATCCTCCACATCTTCTCTCACTGAAAACATACCTAGTTGAAGCCAATAAGGACTGGTGGAGCTTCTCATTGGTGACTAGAAGATTTACGATGATTTTGTAAAATCAGTAGTAGCAGGATGTTTTCCATAGTGGTTTATATTCAGCTGCCAAGCAGTTACTCATGCAGATTAGCTGTCTAATAAGTAAAAGTGTTTCCAGGGATGCACTCTATAGGCCTCCAGGTCATTTTATTAAAAGTTGTAATGGTGTCCCTAGTTAAATTCAATTCTTGCTGTGAAAGCTATTAGGTTAATCAAAATATGAGGGAGCCCACCATCTACCCGTAATTAATAAATTACATGTTAATTGTGTAATCAGCAAGAGTCTATCAAGATTAAAATAAGTGCTCATCCCATGACCCATGATCACAATTTTCAAATGAGGATCATGCAGCAAATGAAGCCTCTATTTCCAAGCATAAACATGACCGTTTCTGCAACACTGGAGTAAGGTGGCCTTGCGTTCACACCAAAGCTTTAGAACAGCAAGGTCTCACTGTTTCAAAAAATATTTAAAAACATGTTTAAAATTAAGCACTTATTCCAGTCCCATTAAAATAAATATTTGTTAGGCATCTCCTTAAAGCCAAACACACACAGCAGTAGTTTCCTGATTAGAACGGATTGAAATAAACACTTATTTTCCTGAGCAGGGGTCTAAGCACCTAAGGAAAGCAATAGCATGGGTAAGGGTATCCAGAGTCCACCACCATGCAGACCTGCTTGTACACGTCATTTTGTGCATAACCACTTCCAGCCCAAACCTTTGCATAATTCTGCAAATGCCTGCTCGGGCATCTGCTTTTCTTTACTTCAGTCTCTTCATTAACCTGAAGACAGCTGCTGCCTTCTGAAAAGTGAATGACAGGTATCTGTAGGCTGGAGACCAATATTTTATTACCTTCAGTGACCCATGGGAAAAATTAAACAATCTCTCTTACAGTGGCTTAATTTCTTTGACTCATAATTTCTCTGCATTAACAATTTCTTTGCTACTGCTGAGGTTCAGGCTCTGTAGAAGCCTTTAAAGGAACTGTATTTAATTTTATTTTTAATATAATTCTTACAGTTAACGTCCAAAAGTTAAGAAGTTTTCAGTTGCTTGCAGTGAAGGTCTGGGATCATGAGCTTTATACTGAGCAGCAGCAGAAGAGGGAGAATGGCCTGTAGGATCTCCAGATTTGCTGAAGACACTTAGATACTAAGGACAGTTAGATACTCAAAACACTGGATTTTAGATACTCATGGACTGTTTTAGATACTCAAAATATTTAACATGGTGACCGGAACACTGACATCCACAATGCACTGGAACTCCTGCACAGTGCATCCTTACACACTGGTTTATTGAGCTATATAATTCCCTGAACCCAATATGTGAAGTTCTCTGTTACAGAAGAATTTTTGTTATTGTAAGAATCAGCATTAAAAAGTAGAAGTGTGCATAAAATCTCCATTCACTTCTAAGGGGTCTTACACATGCAAAGTATGTGCAAAATGAAGCAAACAAGTATGCAAAGTATGAAGCAAATTGAAGCATGTGTATGCACTCACATATTCTTGCATTTGAAAAACTGAAAAAAAAAAAAAATCAAAATGCTATGAAAAGAAATCAAGTTCTAGGTCCTGATATTGGAAGATATTTGAATTTAGGTCCAAAATGAAGTAGATGGTAGCTAAATTTTACAATTAATTTCTGGGCCACATACTTAGGTACATCCTGGCAGCCAGTCACATTTCATTTTCTTAATCAGTCATGGCCTAAATTATGAGATCTCTTTGGTATCTGAGGAAATTTGAAAACTCATTAGCTCTTCTGGAATAAAATACTGATTTTTTTTCCTGAGGTTCAGAGAAATTAGAGAGAGATACCAAATTTATATTCAAATCATACTGCAAGGATTAGGCAAAGATAGCTATTATGTCTCTATGCAAAGTATGTTTGTAAGAAAGGAGCTTTAAAGAAAAAAATCTTCCATTTCAGTAAAATCTTATAAGAACATGAAAAACAGTAAAATTTTTATCTCAGGCATCTTACACAACATCATCCTCCCAGGAGCACTCTTCCCTTTGATTGGTTTCACAATTTTCTTATTCAAGAAACCATTCTTTTCAAAATGCCAAATTTACAGGCTTACATTCTTATTTCAGTGCTTTTTAAAACACAGTGACTCTGCTTAAGAGATGCCAGTGCTTTCTCATACTCCAGAAGATCAGGAAACATACAGTATGTTTTATGCACTCAGTTTTTAAAATGCTGAAAATCAGTAATTGCCACTGACGTTAACTTGGTTTGTGAAGACAATGTGTGTTTTAACTTAAGCTAATAGCAAGTCTCTCTGTTACTTTATAATGTCATGCAGGGACTTGGATCTGGCAGTGACTGTGTTTTTATTATTAGGAAGCCACTGGGACACTATCGATCACTCATAGGCTTATGGTACATAAATCCAAGCAAATGCAAAGTACAGTTCCAACTTATTTGTAAATTTAAATAAAGCATACTGCCACAGCCAGATATAAATTGTCAGCTCTCAAGACTGTATTACATATTGCACAGTATTTAATATTTCTTCCAAGCCTCAGCACTGGGAGATATATTCAGATCCAATGACTGTCACTTATAACTGTAAAGATAACCTTGAAATAGTGTCCCATGTCAAATGCAGTAAGTGGGCATTAAATTCAGAGAAGAGATTTTTATTTTTAAATTGGGGAATTTTTAAGTGAGTCCCATAATTTTGATACCCCACATCATTTTTATACTCCTCAGGTAAGAACAGGACAGAGGAAGTACAGATGTTTGATTTCAGATTTTAAAAATAAATAAATAAAATGCAATTTTCATTACCAAATTTGAAAAAAAAAAAAAAAAAAACAGCAAAAATATTTCATATGACTTTTCATTCTAGACACAAGGTTTAAAGGAATTTATATAATATATATAAAAGCAATGGAAGTGAGGAATGAGAATTTCAGTCCTCAAAGCAGCTTTGGAGCTCCCATGCTCCCTGAAGGCAGGAGGCTGCTCCCACCAGCAGCGAAGGGGGGGCACGTCCCTGGCCCATGGGGAAGGCTCTGGGGCTGTCCTACACCCCCCGTTCAGCTGAGGTTTCACTTAGTGGAGACAGAACTAGCTCAGAAGTGTTGAAAGCACCAGGTCCTGTTTCAGCTATCAGCATGGATGTGTGCTTTACTGCACTGACACAAGAGAGACTACATACACTAACGTGGTGAGCAAAGCCCCTTCCTTCACTCCTCTTGCAGAAAACATTTATTGTTGCCTTTCCATAACCATTTTGGATGAAATGCTGATTTGGGGCAAGGGCTTACATCACCCTTGACCCAGGAGAGTCCTGAACTGTCCCCCCCTCATAGCTGGCCAGGCTACCCCAAGCACAGCCTTTGGCCACAGCAGATCCTATGCCAAAAGCTGTTCTTCCTTGCCAGCTTTCTTCTAGGTGGCACTGTATTCATCTGCTGTCAGCAGAGGTTAGCACAACAAACTTTAATGATTAACACTGTTGGACAGAAAAAGAATAATAATGTACAGCATACAAAGATCTCCTGTGGAAAAATAGACTTGCCTCTCTGATGCAGCACTTTAGCAAACAAAGTTGACTAAGTCCTAAGGCTGAGGGGTTTACTTACTTCTTTATGTAAATCCTAAGCAGTGAAACTTCCTCTAGGTCCAAAGACACTTTAAAAAAAAACTTTAAGGATTATCTACACAGGACTGAAGTAAATGAGTGCAGGGACCTTTCTCCTATGGTAGACAATCAACACAAACACTCAAAACGGTGCCCTGGCATCTTTCATATGCCTGGAGTTTTGACAAAAACAGCAAGAGCCCAAGGGAGAACAAACTGCCTGATACCACTGGCAGGTGCCAGTGACAGGAGTGAACCAGAACCAGCACTCAGACGGTTACTGGGGGTGGGGTAGGTAGAACAAACTTCACCAGAAGAAAGTAAGATGAGCCTTAAGTCCCATTCTCACTCCGATTTCATTGTGTTACCCTTAGCCACATCAGATGGGGTGAAAAGACTTACTGAGTTTTCACAATTATTGCACCCAAAGATCAGTTGTGACCCAAGGCTGTTGCACTTCAGGGACACAGCCTAGTTCCCGCTCAGGTCAACAGCAAAACCCTCATCGCCTCCAGCAGGTGGAGAAAGAGAGGCCTGAACGCTGCCAGTGTCCCCTCTCTTGACCTGATCTGTGAGTGCAGGACACAGGCACCACCTCTGACCACCACCACTAGGCCCGAGATGTGCAGCAGCCCTGGAGCAGCACACTGATAAGCAGTCCAGCCTACCCCACATTTGCCCTGTCATCCTCCTCCAGGAAACCCCTTCCCATCCAAGACACAGTTCAGCAGGTGACCACCACCCACACCTCTCAGGTTTTTCGAGAATCCGTTCATCCCATAAGCCTGGCAGCTGTGTAGATCCTTGTCTATGTGACCATATGGCTTTATGTGCTGCTACAACACTCAATAAAGCACTCAAGTGCTTAAGATTATGCATGTACTTAAACTTGGGGTCCGTGATGGCTGCTCAGACACTGAGGAGATCAATTACGATTTACAGTGGCAATGGACTAACAATAACACTTGGCTTCCAAGTCTTCGTCTTCACCATCTAGTCCATGTCACTAGATACGTGGGAATGCAGAGCATGGTTCAAAAATCCAGAGTTAGCGTATAACTTTGCCTTTTAGTGGGCTAAAAAACATAATGAGACAGAGTTGATCTCCCTGCCTAGAACCCTTTAGGTATGAGGGGAAAAAATAAGAAATGCAATCCTGTTTCTTATCACAAGTAGGCTGCGACATGGAACATGATCCAGGCGTTTGTCTTGACACTCACTGGCTCTGGAACAGACCCAAAGCACTTTTATCTAATTGGGAAAGTTGGGTTCGATTCTGTCTGCTTCCATGCCTGACATTAAATTATTCCAGTCATGGACAAAGGCTTACATTGCACATACTAACACATGGTGATCCTTCTCTTACCACATAATTCTGTGTTCATCTATTCCTGTGTCTCAGCACTGCCACAGGGACAAGCTACGTAAGAAATCGGTGTTCTGTTTACTCTATTGACCAGGTTTTTAGCTTTGCTGTATAGTACCGACACAGCTTAAACAAGAACACAGGTCAGCATTACCTTCACCTGGCTAGGAGGAACAGCAATAGAAGGTAACATCTCTGACTTTTGAATTAAAACTGGTCAAAAGACTAAAACCAAAAACTTCTTTCCAGTAAACAATTCTATTTCAAATAAAGCATCACATATCACACTTGACATTTTCAACATTCCTGGTTTGGAAAAAAGGCATGCTTTTAAAAACATGTCATAATTTTGGCAAAGAATATTACTGAAATAGGGTCAAACTTCTCTTTCAATTTCAAACAAAATAGGAACTTTCCAAATACTGAACTCCCAGTTTCCATACAGCACAAAATCAGGTTTACACTTTTTAGCACATCCACCATCAACATCACTGTACAAAGATCACTCCCCTGGCTCTGTAAATCAGAAGATCAGCAACGAGCACCATTGTGCTTACCTGCAGTTCCCCAATATTCAGATGCCAATGGATTTACTGAATCCACCCCTTAGATACAGAATGTATGGCCCTGCAGTCTCTTCTTGAAAGATATTATAAAACTGCAGACATGAAAAAAGTTCAAACTTCTCTTGTTCCTTCTGTTACATATATTTTTTTGTTTGTTTCTCTAGGAAAAGCTGTGAATCTTAGCAGCCTGACTAATTTCTCATTAGATCTTCCTTGCTTGGTACTGTATATAAAGTACCTTTGGAGTATGGTGTTCATTTCTTTGGGGAGTGTAAATATCCTTGAGAACATGTTTTTCCACAAAACTTTCTGCTGGCAGGTCAATTTCCTGACATTTCTTAATTTCCTGAATTCTCTATGCATACAGTGAGTGTCACATACTTCAGTTCTGCTGATTAACATCAGCCCACGTCCCGGTTTTAGTGTTTAGAGGGATTGCGTTGGGCCTGAGTGGATTTGATTGCTCTAAAAAAAAATCCCCTATCAGCTGTTGAAGTCAGTGGACATATTTTCTTCTTTTTCCTTTCCTGGAAACCTGCCAATTTTTGTTATTTCATAAATAATAATAATAAAGAGTTAATCCTATTTCAGAAGCAGGTGATTATTCCTTTTTTGAGGAATTTAAGATCTAAAGCAAATCACTATGGAGCTATTACCTGCAGATCCTTTCTTGGAGCTGGGAATGTCTACTGCCAGCCCTAGAAAAGTCCCTACTGGATTTATCAAAGAATAATAAACGTTAGCTACCTCAACACAGAATGCAAGTATTATGCAGATGTTCTGCAAGGAGACTGGAAAAAATATTTGATCTTTACAATAATAATAATAATTAGAATTGGGAACGGTTCTCTTATTTACTACAAACTGTAAAAAGCCACCTTGGAGTCAGACAGCATTTTAACTCAAAGATTAAACTTTCTGCTGTCCCAGTTCTGCATCTGAATAAACTCAGACATGGAGAGGTGATGTGGGAGATTGTGTCCCCCCTCACAGGGACCTGTGTGAAAGGTTGTGCCCTCTGGTCCCAGCCCCCTTTATCCCTCTGTTCCTGCTGAAGGAACATCACGAGATACAGCTGGCTCAAGAGATGGAGCCAACTGAGGGTTCAGCCCCTGTGATCTGGAAATCACTGGGAAGGAGAACGTCCCTTCAACATGCAAGATCCATGGGCACAGAGGATAATTGCTAATGTCAGGTACATCCTTAGCTTTTGCTGAAACTTACATAGGGTCAGCTAAATTTCACTGCAGCATCCCCACAGGCTTGCCAGAACTCTCTGACATGTGCTCTGCAGAGATTATGTAGACAGGCTTCAGAGATCAGGTCTGGGGACAGCTGAGAAGGCTGACACAGAGAAGCTTAAATAAATCAGCCAACTGATTTGACCACATGAAATTCTGCTCTTCTCTTTCTCCCCATATTCTGCTTATACCACTTCACAGTATGGCTGGGGAAGGGGATTTGTTTTTGTTAAATAATCTTTACGAGCTGTTGATACGCTGCTTTGCTTTGTTGCTGCAGTTACCCCTTGAGAAGAACAGTTATGGCAGGTCAGTGGCAGGGAACTCGGCCAGCTTGAACATGAGATGCTTGTACTCTATAAAGGGAAGGGTGGAAAGTTGTGAGTCCTGCATCCACTCCCGCAGCACTGCGGGCGGCTGACGTTTCCATTCTTGGAAAGGTCAAATGCCTCATAATAAGAGCATTACAAGCTCACAACCACACTCTGCAGAACTCAGCCTCAACCCCATAATTCACATTGCAAACGTCACGGTATGAATGCAAATCTGCTGTCCTAAGGGAGCCACAGGCACTGTGAAAAAGTCAGGCCGTTTCATTCTTTCTTTTCCTGTCATTCCAAGGACAAAAACCCACACCAACAAAATTAATTTATTCCTCTGATGAAGGCAACAAGCAGAAAAGGAAAGTGGTGTAAAAACCAAATCTGACCTTATAACATTTGTAACACGCTGACAAGAATACAAAATGGCAAGAAGTCCTATTTTTAATAGCCATTATCCTGCTGCTGTTGGACTGGACTTACTTTTTATTATACAGAATTACAGCCACTGCCTGAGTTCCACAAAACAGCAGAAAATAACCAAGGACAACAAATAAAGCAGTGTCTAAGATGAGCTAAATTTTAAGGTGTTATGGAACCCCACCAACACAAAAGATGTTTGATTCCTTGTATTTAACTGAGGACCCCTGAAATGTGCCCTCTCACACTTCTCTTCAGCCCTCTTTGATGACATGGCTGTAACCAGCTCACCCAGTAACAAGTTCAGTTGGCTGGATTTTCATTATCTTCAGTCTTACCCCCAGAAAGCCTGCGCATGCAGTTTAACAACAAGGGGCAAGACACGAATTCTCCTGCCCAGCTCCTCTGCTCTGCAATCCAGAGCAACACCTGAGAGTGGGCTCTCAGCCCTGCTGGCCCCAGGGCAGCAGCTTGGCACGGCTTTAACCTCTCTGAACATGGCAATTAGTCCGTTCCCTTTGGATGGTGGACTCTAGAAACCATTGATGATATACAGTGTCAGAGTACCTGATAGGTCAGTACTCTGCATCAGCAGGGGGAGAATCAAGGACGTGGCCTGACCATATGGTACAAAATTATGCTCAGGAACTGGAAAATTTTCCTGAGGTTCTGTGTATTAAAGACCTCAACGCTCAGGACTCCTTTGACTCTCCCATTGCCAATGAATGCATCCCAGATGTTAATGAGGAGTTGCACTCTATGGAGAATTCTGCAAAAGGACTGCAAGGCTGAGCTGTCAAGCTGTAACTCAGAGCAGCTCTCTGGCTCAGCCAGCTCTCTGCTATGATGAAAAACTGGAAAACTGCCTGCACCCCCCTGGTTGACAATATTCAACTGAAGCAAGAAGCTGGGCTACCACCTGAAAGCACCACAGCTAGCTATGTCTCCCTTTTAACAAAATACCTTTCTAGGGCTCTGAACACCTTGGGGAGGCTGAAGTTTAGATTTTTTTTTAAATCTAGTTTTAATTTTACATGTGATGGTTAAAGCTAGCCGCAACTGATTCTGCTGAGGACTCCCAGTCTGCAAAGGAAAGAAACAGAGGAAGGCAGAGCCAATATGCAAATAAACAGCCAAAGTGCAAATAGTACTTAAACACTGGCAGAGACATGGTGAGATTCAGAGAAATCCTTTCAAGATTAGCTTTATGGTCCTACACTGCAAACGAGCAATACAAAGAAAACATTTTCTTGGGGTCTGCAGGTTAAGAATACACATAAAAAATCTTCAGACTAGTGAGATCTAACATAGTCACTTGGGGCAGGAAAAAATCCTTTTTAATTACTCAAAAGAAAAACACCCAAATTAATAACCTCTAGGATAATAAATCAGCTGGTGTAATCTCATTTCCATTACCCTTATTAGCTGAAGAGGTTGGTAGATCAAACCCAAATTCAATCTGCCAGAAATAAATATACCATTATTTTTAGCCTCATTTCTCAAGACTGTGAAGTCAATGTACTTGGACTGTCTGCCTGGCTGTCCACTCTGATAAGTTTTGAACCTGCTGGCCAATTTCAACTTAATTTAATGAAGAAAGAAGTGCTTTCAGAGATGTTAAAGTCATACCTGTTTTGCGAACAATCTCTGGATAGGAAAGTCCCTGAAGAATGCCCCCCACTTTGACAGGCAGTAGCAATGCAACATCCATTCACTTCATTTTATGGCGTGTGGATGGACACTTAGCACAAGCCTGCAGGATGGTCCATCCATGCTATTGTGTCTCTAGATAATCATGATATGTGTTCTCTTTTGCACAGCTGGTAAGCCAAAACATATGAGGATATAAGAGGATACTCAGCTGGTGCATAGATCTGTGGGGGAGAGAGGAAATATTGAAGGATAGATCAGGAAGTAGCTTGGGGGCACTGCACAAAGGGGCCAAAGAAATATCCATGGGTAACTAAGGAATGAATACTGCCAGGATGCAAGGATAAATAAATAAATCCAGAAGAAACAGGCTTCATTAATCCCATGACCCCTGGGAAAACTTACTTACTAAACAACTTACTTACTACTAAACAACTTATTACTAATCCTTCACTCATCCTCACACCAGTGCCCCAATTGAACCACTCTCAAGCAACGCAAACTTCAGTACAGCAGACTTGGTGAATGGGGGTGAGGGGAGTTCTCTGACTTGTGTTTTGGCTGCAGTTGCCTGACAGTTTTTATACTTGGCATTTGGAAACATTTAAGCAAGGCAGGCAACATCCAGACACAGTTCTTGCTCCAATCTGTAGGGCCACTGCCACCCAGCAGCCATGCAACAAGCCAGGAATGCAGCTCAAGAGCGGGGATGGTTTCAGTGAAATGATGGGAACAGGCAGAGAAAAGACTTGGCTACTTTAAAATATATATATACCTTTCCAAAATGAGGCAGAGAGAACAGCCATCATTCACAGAACAGATTAAAAAGAAAGTCTGTCAAGAAGCTGACCTGGTGGAGTCCCCTCCTCTCTGCTCACAGCTGTATTGCAAACAGCTGAATGCCTTTATTCCTTCTTCCCTTAAATTAGATTTTGCTTGTGGCCTGTGACAAACAATTTAGCAGTTCAATTCATGCTTGTAGCAGGCAATATACAGAAGTAAAATTCTGGCTCAAACAATTATTTGGTGACCAAACAGTTGCAGATTTCCATGCCACTTATTTTCAATCATTCAGGTATTCTGTCATTGTCCCAGTGCATCCATTGCATATTTGTAATATTTGCTATTTGTTAAATATGTCAGTGACTTGCCTTATAACCATTCTCCCTTAGCTATTAAACCAGCGGTGGCGGGATAGAGCCAGCCCTGGATGCCCCATGCTCCCCCCCTGACCCCAGCCTGCAGGCTGATGCTCCTGTCACCCAGTGGTGCCCAGAGCCTGGGCTGCCCCCCGCCTGCCCCGCTCCCTGGCTGGGGCACTGGGATCGACCCTGCCTGTGAGACCCTGTACTGCCACCCTGGGGAGCCCCACCTCAGTGATTAGCCCTTACTGCCCCCTGACAGGTTTTGCCATAATTCTGTGAAAAATATCAGAAAAAAAATATATAAATATATTACAGCTACATGCACCAAAGTGAGCTACTCAAGGTTTTTGAGCAGTGGCAATGTCTGAATGTCGGGGGAAATTCTCTTTCAAGGCTTTAAAGTAAATTATCTAGGTGATAAAAATTCTTTACTTTCAGCAAGCTCCTTAATGTAGAATACTACAAAAGCACAAGAAACTGTGGCATACTTCATACGCCAGTACATCCATGGAGGCGCTGCATGCTGAAGTCCTATCAACATGGGATTATTCTTAAAAAGACCATTTACTGATGAAGGTGACACACAGCAATATCAGCAAGCTCATGGTTACAGTGAGATCACAGCAAGGTTCAGAGTTGCTATTAATAAATCCAAGCATCTCAAAAGAATAAGTTTATTTATCCTCACATTGCTTTCGGTAGGTAGAGGAGTATCTGCAACTGCACTCTCAGATACAGCAGCTGTGACCTGAACGTCTCCCGCTTCATCTAGGTAAGAGTCAGGCACCCAGGTGAGCTGTCATGCAATGCAAACATCTTAGCCCTGAGAGCAAAGATCGCAAGTGACTGCAGATACATGTCCAAAAGCATCCAAGGGACAAACACACACACACACACCAGCTCACCACAGATGCACTCAGCTTCACTTCCTACTGCAAAGTGTTTTACCGTTTAATAAATGCACAGAAATGTCAGATTTTCTGGATTTCACTGGTAATCAACTCATTTCATCCTTCTTCCAACCCTTCCTGTTGATTACAATATATTTTACATTATTGCTAAACTATTTACCCAATGGATACAGTTCAACATAGCCTTCTGTTTGCAAAACTCTCCTAAGGCCAAAAATAGGTTAGGACTTAAAATGGATATGCACCGCGTTGGAATTTGAAGTAATACGCCCCAACCAAGACCCAGTTAGTAATTCATGAGGTGTTACACTTCTATTTAGAGCAATAAATCATGATTTTTTTCTGGGCATTGACAATGAGTACTTACTTTATGCACCAATTATATAATGTGAGCAGCTGATTACTAAGATGCTCTACATACAATATTGTGACAGTGTTTATGGCAAATATTGCAAAAACAAGGACCTGCATTATCCAGAGGTTGTGCTGTAATGGCAAGGCATGCTTTATATAAACACCCATGCCAAATTCTTGGGCACCTTTTTGGCTGAAGTAAACCAGCATATGAGGGATAATGATTGCTGCACAGAAGCCAGCTATTCCTACGATCACTTTGATGTTCTCCACGGTCAGAGCACTTGTGGCTGATGGTGCTCTCTACAGTACGCTAAGGGCATCCCAGTGTCCCCCAGCTGTGCTCTGGTGGCACCTGGAGGCTTCCCAGCACTCCCAGTGCACTCCAGCATCCGCTGCGAGTTTCCAGGTACAACTGTGAAGACTCCGAGGGCACTCCACTGCATGCTCAGGTGCCCTAGGAGCCTCCTATTGCACCCTAGAGAACTCACAGGGACCCTAACCCTAATTACGACCCTTCATATACATTTATTTCATATAATCCATATATGACAATTCATATGTGATTGTGACCAAAAAAAAAAAAAAAGAAGAAAAAAAAAAAAAAGGAAAGAAAGAAAGAAAAAGAAATCAGGCTCATTTGCTTACCATTTTCCTAGATCAACAGAACTGGTGATGAAAGGCTAAAAACAAGTCCCAACCAGCAGGAAAAAAGCAACAATCACAGATCAGGTGATTTGCTCCGAGTGGTCTGCACAGACACAGCAGCTGGCTGGGTTTCCCATGGTCCCATTGGGCACCAATGGACCTGTCCCACGACAGGCAAACTTCAACCAAGTCCAGCACAACATATGGGGTGCTTCTGCTCCCAGGGGGAGAGATTCCTACTGCATTCTTACTAACAGCCTGCGAAGGAGGGAGTGTGCCCTGCTCTGCCTGCTGCCGCTCTCCAGTAATGCACAAGTGCTGCGTATCAGAGAGAATGGTTCCACAAAGCAGAGAAAGTAGGTGATGGGGAGGGTGCAAAGTCAATCCACGGCACTGGAAGATACACAGCATTCTGGTGTCTACCTGCAGCAAATCCTGCAAGGATACTTATAAATACTTCTCGTTAATTTCAGTAGGAATAACTTAATAGCCAAATTAGTTTCGCACAGATCATTGTTACGATGGGGTAGCAAGGAGGGAATATGCTCCCTCACGAGCCTCCTGAGATAAAGTTAAATTATCAGAATAACCATTACCTGGCTGTGCGCAGCCCTGAGAAGAACTTTTTCATACATTAGTGAATTATGTTTAAATTCCTCATTATCACTGATGGAAATAGTACTCATGAACCAGTGCACACATAGATAATATGGAACTTTGCAGCCGTCCTTGCCAGCTGCTTTCTCTATGGAATGACTGCGCTCCGTGCTGTATTAGTGCCCAAGCGGCCTGCTGGTGAGCTGAGTTCTCTCTCCACATTTAAATTAACAATTTCATGTATCATTACCTGGATTTCATTTACTCTTGATCTTTAGCTTCTTAACAGAGAAAAAATACAGTAATGCCGAGGGCTGTTGTTGTCAATAGATTATTCTATATATTTTTCTATTCGTAGTTTGAAGATCTTGAAAGGACTCCTACTGTACTGCACATTGAGTCCTGCAGATGTGTTTTTTTTATCTCACCTACTTTTCATCTCATTTTGTTGGAGACCCGCCCAGTCAGATAAAGGCACCAGGCCTTTGGATAAGGAAAAGCAATTTCTCTCACTTGGCTAGCTGCAGGACTTAATGCTATCAGCTGCATTAGGGGACAGAAGCATGAGGCAGGCTATCTGGGAATCAAAGGCAGCCAGAGCCACACAAATCCCTGCAGCAGTACCATGAGCTTTGAATAATCAATTGCAAATTGCCATGGAGCTTGTGTGTAACAAAAATATTTCTCGTGGCTTGCAAAGTAATAGGGAGACTGAGAGTAGAGATTAAAAAAATCCTACAGCATCACTTTTTATTATTATTGGAAGGGTTTGAGATGAGAAGGTTGCAAATTTTTAGCAATCTGGATGTGTGGATGTAAGTGACTATAAATGATATTAAAATGAGAGAAGTTGCTATTGGCTCTATCCAGGTGCAATTGGACAAAGGAGCTTGCATTTGAGAGCAAATGTTCAACTATCTGAAACCTGAGACCATCCTGCTGAGCTTTTCACTAACTCAGTAAGGGCTTCTGGAGTAAGCACAGGGTCTGAGCCAATGCCAATCTGCTAAATGGTTGCTGAGTGTTTAAAAGGGAGCTGCCCACCACACCAGGAAGGTGTTTTGAAGTCCCAGACAGCAGCACAGCTATGCTAGAGGAGGTATATCAGCACGCATTTAGCACAGCAAGGCATTAGCTGTGTTCTCCCAGAACTCAGAGAGTTATTGCAGCAGTAATGTGTATAGGCCCCTCTTCACAAACCGTCTGCTCTAACAGTGCATTAAAACATCTTCAGCACACGAATTGCTCAGCAGAAATGCAGTTTAGAAATCTTGCTGGGGAGGCGATAGAGTACACTGGCCATGTCACACATAGCTTTTGCTTTTAAATCAAGCAGTTTGGTTCAAATCACAAATAAATGCAAGTTATTTTTGTCCAATGGCATTCAGTCAACACTAGTACATCAGCATCTACAATGAAACTGTCACACATGGTAGATGTCTCAAAAGAGGAACCAAGGACTATTGAGACAAATTAAACCATTCTTTTTCAATACAACCCAGAAAAAAATCAGGATTAAGGCACAAGGATAAGGCAGGTGCACATATTGTTACTGTTGAAATATGTAGGAAACCGAGTTTAACAGTACTCTAATAATTTATCAAAGGCAGCAAATTTTCATTTAGCATGCCTTGTATATGCATGATAAAGGTACCCAGTTGTGGTTTGAATACTTCAGGAGGAGGAGACTCCTCTCTCTCTTTCCTCTTCTTTTGGAGGTTAACCGCCTCATTTAAAGCATTAAAATAACAACCTCATTTCTCAATTTATTTGGAGTTTTGGTTTGGCTTGTGTGTTTTTCTTTTTTACCTCTAGCCTCTGGTTCCAGTTATGTCCCCATTAGAGGAAATATCCTCCATAGCCTTCAGGATAGATGATTTTCAGCTCAGAAGTCATCTGCACCATGTACAGTCACGAGATTCAGTGTAAAAAATGGCCAAACAGTACTGCTAGCTATCCTGCTCTGATATATAGGTGAATAAAATACTATTCAGGTAAAACCTACAGCAGTATTGGATTTATATTTTTTTTTTCCCTCCCTTAAGCTTCTGGAAAATTGAGCTGTTTTTTTCCCAAAAGCAAGCATGCTGATAGAGCCAAACAGCGCTCCACAGAATCCCTTGAAATTTGGAGCCCAGGCCAAACACCCAACTTGCCAATCTATTGTTTGAAGATAAAACCCTTGAACCAATTTAGAATAAACACAATACCTCCCAGAATAAACATCACTGTGGTTAACGAGAACGCGGAATGAACTGCAAAATAATTAAACTCCATGTGTCAATGTAAACCTGAGTGATTGCTGCAGCCCTCTGATTAGTTGCTCCCCCTGCTCTGGGGAGCATTAGCATGAGAGCAGAAGATAACCTTGATAGCTTCAGTATATACTGAAATATCAGTTTAGCAGTGTGGGCGAAGTTATCAGACCAAAAGAGACTGAGCTAATTATCACAACCTGTTCCCCTCCTGCTGCTGGTACATCTGTAACAGCAGAGGTACAGTTTCCCCACACAAGAAACCAACCCAGCCTTGTGTACTCTTGAGTGACTGCTTTTTGCTTGTGCCTTTTGAGGACACTTCTTTAACCCACCTAGGCGCTGCAGTAACTTACTCCACAGTAACTGTTTCCAAGGTATTTGGACTTCCAAGTTTTTCTTTAAAAAAATAATAATAATAAATAAATAAATAAATAAAAGATGTAAGAATTTGCATCTGTCAGCCAGTTCCCAGCCCTGCGGCACTTCTGCCATTTGCCAGGAGCACACCAAACCTAACATTTGGGAAAGTCAGGCGTATAAGTTCCCATATAAGCGGTATTTGTTATCTGCAGCCCAGACTCCAGGCCCTTTTCTGAGACACTCAGCTCCAGCCAGCTCACACACTGCAGGAGGACAACACAGGTCTCACTACCGAAGCAGATTAACTCTCCAGAGCTTTTCTAATTAGAGACACCAGCTCCATGCCAAGAAAATGTGCTTGCTGCAGCTTATTTTAGCTCTGCAGTTCTGACAAACCAGTCACTTTTCTTCTTATGATCATGTGTAATTGGCAAACAAACGTTTTCTGAATAATGAATGCTCAAAGATATCACTGCTCATGAAAAAATGTGTTTTCATGATAAAAACAACCTGTGAAGTGATACCTTAACAGTAACAGAGCTGGCTCCTGTGAATGAGAGGCACAGAACGATTGAGGTTCAAAGGTGCCACGGGAGGCCTCCACCCTGACCCCTGCTCAGAGCAGGGCTGACTTCAACCTTAGATCAGGTCAAGGTGCCCGTTAAACTTTTCCTTGTGAAATTACTGGGTAGAATCAGGAAGAGGCACTTCAACTACATGAATGACTCCTGTGCGTGAAGATCCCTTCTGTGGAGCAACTGGGGAACTGAGACCCCCAGCCAAATAAAGCTGTAACAAAAACTCCTAAGTTAGTCAAAGGAATGAACTTTTTTTTCTTTTTTCTTTTTTTTTCAGCTTACCTTTCCTTTTTGTTTAGTTTTGAGGGGTTGAAAAATGCATAGGAAAAAAAAAAAAAAAAAAAAAAAAAAAAAAAAAAAAAAACATTGCTCTTAGGGAAAAGGATTGACTGCTGTTAGCATGGAAAAACTCCCCTTTGTTGCATTACAAAGTCATGGTCTGCTGCATTTGGAAAACCATCCTCATGGAGAATTTTTCACGGTTTGGGCTATACCAGAGAACGCTTTCTGGAATGCTCCAGGGAGGTTTCTGTTTGTTTTTAAGCAGGCAAATAATCCCAAAGAAAGAACATAAACAGTGGTTTCTTCTAGTTTTACTGATAAATTTTCAGATTTTGACAAGTTAAACTGAAGGAAGAGATCAGAAGTAATATATTTATCTCCAAACATTTTCAAGAATAAGTGCAGTATCAGAGTATAGAGACTGTGGATAACGCAATGACTTGACAGATGTGGGTAATTCATCAGGTCCTGCATCTGCAGCTTACTGTGATCCCATACTGTAAGCGGATGCAAATAGAGAAACAAATAATCAAACTGTTAGATTTCGTTTACTTTTGAAGAAAATAGGTTCACCATTTATAGTTCAGAAAAAGTCCCTGCTTCAAGCAAGTGATGTATTTGCAGGGGGAAACTGTGCATTAGTCCACAAGAAAAAAAAAAAAAGAAACAAAAATAAAATAATAAAAAAACAATACTGCTGTATTTTACCACTTTATATCCATTTTAACTGAGAAGAAAGCTGATAGTTATAACAAGTCCAACTGTAAAATATCCAATACAGGATTCAACTAAGCAAAACTCATTCTTTTATAGGGTTATGGAACACGAAGACCAGAACCACAATGCTATAGGTGCTGCACAGACACAGAGTGACAGCTAATTCCTGTTCCAAGAGCCTACAAGCCAAAGAGTCTTCTTTATCTAATGATGGGAAAAATGAAATATCACTATCACCACTTCACCAGCAAAAAGCCAAGCACAGAGATTAAATGATTCAGCCAAGCATTTAAGATTGTGCTTTTACTTTTCAGAAATTAAGAATGTGGGTAAGGTCACGCAGAAAATCAGACTGACTCATGAACTGAGCTGAACTCTGGAGTTTCCCAAGTGCTCAGCCCACGCTGTAACTCTGCACCTTTCTCCATCTTCTCTTCCCAGGCTTCCCTGTATTGCATCCTAAGGTTTTGAAACCAAATCCATCCAAGTCAGAAGAAAAGCTAGAAGAATATTTTTTTTCCATTTTCATTGCCAATAAAGGCAATTTTTTGACAACAGAAATACAGCAAACATACCTAATGGAAACATAAAGCTCACCGCTTCGTGAGCTACTCAGAGCAGGCTCATGCTTCTCGCTGTCCAGTTTGGGATCAATGACTTCAACCTTAGGCTCTCCAAGGCTCAAATTTATGAAATGAATGAAAATTTGGATTGCTCTCAGGACCTGATCAGAGCTCGTTCCCCTTGCTCCTCCACAGAGGCTGGTCCTTGCTGAAGGGCACTGTGAATAATTCCCACATTGGTGTTGCTTTTTCTAAATCTCAACCTCACCTCCACAGTGAAAGGGGCACAAAACAGCACAGGAGCAATACCCCTGATGTGAAAGATGACCCATCAGGAGTGAGAAGATTAAGATTTTCCCTTCTGCTTTCACAGTGGAACCAAACCATGGTCAGTCACCAAAAGGAACAAATAATCCTGCAGCGGCCTTTGGGCCTGCTTGGCCACCCATCTTACCCTAGAAAGGGCCAATTCCAGAAATTAAACCAGCAGAAAACCAACTACAGAAAAAGCTGCTAGCTTTACCATGAAACCCTCTTTTGGACTTCTCTCCCCTCCTGGCTCCCGCCTCCACGCCAAGGCACAGGAGGACACTGTACCCACGCACTTGCAGCTCCGTGAGATTCATCAGCTTAGCAAAAAAACAGTTAACCAGTGTTATTTGTAGCCAAAACCAAGCACAATTTATAATTAACACCTTTCATGTTAACAGATCGTAGGCAGGGGGGTAAAAAAAAATCAGTTGCATACCTAAGCACATATGCATCCCACCTAAATATGAAGCATTTACTTGAAGTGTAAAATGCCCCCAGCCCACAAGCTGCATACTTCCAACTACAGAGTGGGAGAAATCCGAGGTGGGCTGAGCAACAACCCAGCTGTGCATCACGCTCTGCTTCCTGCAGAGCCGGCCCAGAGGGATTAAGCACCCCGTTTCCTTCAAGAAATGCCAAACCTTAGGTGAGATGTACCCAAACCTTAAATCTGTGTTTTCAGTGAACCAAGAGACAGGAGAAATACCATAGATGTGCATGCTGTGTGGCATGTCAGGAAGCTTGAGGTGTCCAGAATAACTCCTACCATCTCTTATTAAGATTGTTTTAGCTGTTCACTTGTGTTACAAGAATGCCCTGGTGAAGCTCAGAGCCATTTCGTGCCTGTGGCTATAGCTGCAGACTGCACCTGTGCTGAAGAGCCAAGGCTCTGCAGCGGCCGGGCACAGACATCACAGGACAGACACAGAAGAACCAGCTTGTGCTTGGCCACCCACCAGCATAAAGTCACAGAGGTCCCCTGGGCCAATGCCTGTACAGGGGACACCAGAAGGCATGTGAACTGTGCTGGCTTCTGACTCAGTGGCCTCAGTTCACTTTCTGTGATTTGGTCTCTATTTCTGTTATTGGACATCAGACTTGGAGGACCACCGCAGCCTGTCCCAGCAGGGTGAAACCCCGGGGCCCTGGGGAGATGCTGCAGCTGGAGCACACCTGCAGCGCTCAGGCACCAGCCTCCCTCCTGCTCTGTAACCCAGAGGAGAGCAAGAAGACCGGTACTGAGAGCTGCTGCAGCCAGGCGCCTTCCCCAGGTGAGAGCCGATGATTATATCACACCTACAGTCCCACGGGACCAGCCCATGGCCTGATGGTGGTGGTAACAGGAAGGTGAAAAGCATGGAGAGAAGTTACACTGAGTAGGTTAAAATTATCTTATTTCAGTTGATTATATTCCTAATTAAATCAATAATGAGGAAAAAAACTTGTTCAAGCTGTTCCTTTAAAATCAAAGGCAAGGTCCTGCTCTAGCATCTGTTGCGGCCACCAGTAGCTCGGCAGGAGTTAATAATCGAGCCTCTTAGCCACTTCTGGACTATTTTAAGAAGTTCAGCTGTTGATTCTAGCAGTCTGTCAAATCTCAAAATATTGCTCTTATCTATCCATCTAAAACATATAATGTGAGGTAAGGAAAACAGACTTTTTCCCACTCTATTTGAGCTTTAACTCCATGAAAAAAGTCCTTTTCCCCCAGACCTTTACACACTCCTTTTGTATGTAATGCACAGGCTGAGACACTGACCCTGAAACAGCCCCTTGTAGCACAAACCCAGCAGCAGTACCTGACAGTCACACAGCAGCTTTCATGGTTCACCATCTGCTAATAAAGCATTATAAATCAATCAATAGGTCAAAAGATCTCACTGCTGGATGTTTTTGTGGACCTGATTAACGGAACGATAAGAATCAATTTATTACGGGATCTGCTAGAATGCTATTTATAAGAAGAAATAAGTTGTTTAAATTAAAAGAATAAATCTCAAGTATTTAGATAGATATAAATTGTGTGCATCTATGAAGATGCAGGACTAGTCGGAGCCCAGTTCCAAAGAGCTGCAGCGTGGGGTTGCTCTGTGCTATGCGGTGCTGCTGGGCACAGCGAGCGCTGCAGCTGAGCACCTCTGCTCCGCAGCATGCCTGAAGCCCGGCAGCAGTGTGAGCACCCTGCGCTGCATCCACCAAGCACACCTGTCAGCGCATGCTGTATGCACTAGTGCTGGTAATACCTTCTGGGATAAGTCTTAAAGCACGTGCTTGGGAACGGCTGCAGTGCATTTCGGCCTGCTGAGCGAGAAGTGGGGAGTTGTGCCAGAAGGCTGGAGGAGAGCAGCGCGGACCTTTCCTCTTTCGTGTCCCTTCACTGGTGGAAAAGCAGCACTGCTCTGCTCTGAGCACAGACTTAGGAGCCTCTAAGAAGTAAAATGTAATGAAGAAAACAGACTGAATAGGGCACTTTGCTGGCCACCAAGAAGTCTACTGTGTCACTGTTCCCCCGAGGGCTCGGCAGCGAGCCTGTGCGGTGAGCAGAGGCAGCGTGTGGCCCTGGGTGGCTGCACCAGCATGGTACCAACCAGGCACAGCTCTGGCAGGACTGAGCTGCAGAACCCTGCCCGGCTTTTACCTTCTCAAACCAACTGCAGTCTAGATGTGCCTCGGCAGCCGCTGCATCGCTCTACTCAGGTTCCCAACCTCCAGGACTCGTCTGTGGCAGGCCACAGTGCTAGGCGAGGAGGCACCTGTTCTGGCCGAATTGCTGAAGCACTTTGGGAAAGCCTTTCCAAGCACATTTCTAAGCCTGGGTTATCCACCACCACCCAGGGAAGCACTGTCCTGTAGTATTTAGAGACACTCGTGCAAATCTAGATATTAATGTCAGCAGTGCAGGAACAGCATGTGGCTGTGCACCATAAGGAGTGGAAGGAAAGGACTTTTCCTGTTAAGTCCTCTGCCTATAGGAAGAGCAGGGTTTCCCCTTGTGATCTAGCTCCAGCCTCTCACAAGCCCTGAAGATCGCGTAGCAGCCAGCACTAGTGCCACCCAGCATCACTGTGACTCCGGGGGGCTCAGGAGCCACCAGTGCCAGGAGGGAGACGGGTGGCAGAGCAAAGACAACTCACCCAGGGAGGCGGCGGCTGGAGGAGCATGGTGGGTACCGTGGGCCCCCAACTGCACCCGGGGTGGCACAGCTGCAGATCGGCTACGGGGCTCATAGCACAGCAGAAACAAAGCGAGAGCCACTGCAGCATGAAGAGATTGGCACCTGCCCAACGGGGCTGCCACTTAATGGACTGAGTTCAGATACACAGAGCTGGTCTAGGAGTGATCGATATTGTACAGAACAGCACGGCACAGACATTGTCTCCAGCCAATTATGCCGCACTCTCCGTTATACAATATGCATTTCAATGTTACCTGGAAAAGAGGAAGCATGGCAGGTCAGCCAAGTAGAGTGACAGCCATTGCTGTAAAACCCAGTCCTCATTGCTTGGAAAACCTCTGTGGACACAGTGCAAATCCTTATAACCAGACCCTTACAAAGAGCGGTTCCAGGAAATCCATTAAACCTTCACTCCATTCATCACCGCTGCCATTTCCACTTGCCAGTGCCATGTGTGCATTTCAGCCTCTGCTCCACAACGAGCAGAGCATCTCCCCATCCCCTGGGCACTCACCCCAGCACTGCCGTTAGCAGCACACCCCAACTCACCCCTCTCTTCCTGAGCACAGCACAGGCAGTTTAAGGCAACATCAGCGCCAAGTTTAGCCACGGCCAGTACCCGATGATATGTGCACCCAGAGCAGGGCAGCACCGCGTGGCAAGCTGTATTATCACAGCACAGAGGGCATGCTCTGAGCCCAAGTGCTCGTGACCCAGCACCACGTTCTGGTGTCACAACATCCTTCAGGTCTTTGCACATCAAGTTACAATCTGTGAAATGCCGTGATCGTCCTTTTCTCCCAACATTCATTCTTCTCTGAGGCTGATGCTCCTCTCACAGCATCTTCAGGTCTTGGAAATTTATGCTTAGTCTCATACTATCCGGCATCTGTTTTAAAACCTCAGAGTCAGAAAAAAAAAAAAAAAAAAAAAAAAAAGATATAAATGACTCCCTCCAGGTGCAAAAAGCCCCTCAATTATTTGAAACCCATGATTCACAGGCTTTTACAGGCAACTGGCCAGCACAACACACTGTTGCAATGCTCTGTGCAACACCTCAAGGTGCTTCTCTATCCCAAATAATAGGAAATTAATGTTTGCAAAAGGCTTTCAAGTGTTCTCAGGCAGCAGCTTTACAGGAAGCAGCAGAATCCGTATCATTTATATAGATCTCGTTATTACAAACTAGAACTCCACGCTATCACTGTAATAAAACGTTACCCAGGAGACCATCAAAAAAACGGAATAAAATCCTGTAATACACTGGGATGAAATGTGAACACAAGAGGAAACAGGCTTTCAGATCATTTTTTTTCAGATCTTTTTTTTCAGATCATTTTTGCAGTTATCCCTGGAAAATGAGACACCTCTGCATTTGCTGTGCATTGCAGGGGTCTGGCAAGTAAGCAGAGTGCTCTGCAGCAGTTGCAGGACTCTTTAGAAACAACCTTTTCCTTTTCACCTACTGTTCTTGGTTTAATCCCCCCCCTTCTCTTTTTTTTTTTTTTACTGATCTGATGGGCAGAAGGGTGAATATGCCCTGGTGGCTTAGGCAATAAGAAATGCCAGGGATGAGCAATCTTCATGCAGAAGATCCTTAGAGGCTTGTGAGGCTGCAGAAAATCTGACTATGCAAAAGGAAGAAGAAAACCAGAGCAACCAGTGTCCCCACACATGACCCTAGCAGGGACAGATTGAGCCAAATCCCTCCTGAAACACTGGTGTACTGCTTTGCAAAGCCCCCAAACCCACTTCAAGCCCTTTTTAAGCATCCGGGTACAGAAACAGCTACAGCAGCACATGGTGCAGAAGCAAAGCCAAATATTCCCTGTTTGCACTGTGCCCCAAGGGCTAGCAGTTTCTACCTTTTGCAGTTTATAGGTGTGAGTGATGGAGAGGGCTGTGCATTTGTTTCCTCACCTGCTGCACTGCCCTCCTGCTGCCTCCATGTGATGGGTACCGGTGCTGCCGACCTGGCCGGTCACTTTGCCTCTGCCCAGGCCCAGTTGCAGGCTCAGGAGGCAACAGGCAACAGGCTGTGAACGGCGCTTTTGCACCTACTGACAAGGTAGCTTTTTATATTTTTAGGCACAGGCTGCTTGAATGCAGTTCCTCGGAGCTGGCAAAGCGCTCCCCCTGCTCCTGCTGAGGCTCACTTCCCCCCTGCAACCGAGAGATGCTCTCCCCGGAGGAGAATAAAAGCCAATATTATTTGCGCTCTCTCTGAGGAAGCTGCAGAGTGAAGCTCATTAGCATTGAAATAGAAACCCAAACCGGGCCGCTCCAGTCCTTCCCATTTGTAGGAGCAATAATTCTCCATAGGTGCTTAAACGCATGCAAAACGGACTGCTGGCGAAATCGCCACGCTTAAGATCGGGAGCTGTTTGCCGCAGCTTCAGACACCGGGCACCTGGCGCCTGCTTTGTGGGCCAGGTCGGCCCACGGCACTGCGTTGCGCTGCCCCAGAAGGTGGCACCAGCATTTCAGGCCGTTATCGAAGTTTGGTGACCTCCCGCAGAATTTGCAGTCAGCGCCTCGGTCACGCTGAGACCCTGAAGAGCAGCTGAGCTGTTCTGTTATTAAAACATGCTGGGGAACAGTTAAGCTGCGAGCCTGCAGGCAGGGACACCGCAGAGCCACCCCTCCCTAGGGCCGGCCCATCCTGCCCTCGCAGCAGGAGCCCCCTCCGGGGTGAGGAGGCCCCTCGCCCCTGGGCTGAACCCTTCCAGGAGCACCCACAGAGCGGGCAGCGGTCCGAGCTGTCGGCTGTCATCAGGGGGAGTGCTGTAATTTCAATGACAGCGCATTTTGCAGTGGGGCTGGGACTCAGACCTCTGGCCAGAATCCCTTCTCAGATGACAAGCTACCTAAACAAACAGGACTGTGTTATTACTTCCCAGCAAAAATGTGAATAGATGCCCAAGGAGACCCCTGAATAGTTGATACCAACATGTAAATACGTTTGAAAACTATAGCAAAATCCATCTGAGGACTGTGGATGAAAAGCACAAGCCATTAATTAAAAATAATAATAATAATAATAAATCTGGGAACTAAAGTCCGGTCAGTCTGAATCTGTGCTGGGCAAAATCCTGGTGAAGAGCAATATGGCCCATAAACCAGTATGTGGGAGAAGGTGGTGGCACCATTAGTGCATGGCATCCTCAACCATGGGAAATTAAGCGTCAGACAAATCGGGTATTTAAATTGTGTCAGCTCTGTTTGACAGGAGCGTGAAGTGCAAGAGCCTGAAGCTGACTTTCAAGAGCACTAGATTTTCAATCTAACAATATTTTATACAAAAAAAAAAAAGGCTATCCATAATACTTTAAAACTAGTTTTCCAATAGGCACTACATGAAAAACACAATTAGCCAAATAGTTTGTATCCTTGACCCAACCCTATTCAGCACAGTCCCCAGCTATTTGGAAAACACGAAACCACTGCTGACAGGATTTGTGCATGGCAGCGTTCCATGCCAGGCACAGCATTACCGATGGGGACAGATCTGGAAAGCTCGGTGACACCAGTTCATTCGAGCAAAGTGCTCTGAATAGCCGTAACTGGCACATCACCTACCTCAGCACCAAGTACACAGGTCACTCTAACAACAGAGAAGACAGGATTTTTGTTGTCAGCAATTAAGAAAAAGAAATGGGGAAAAGAAAAGAAATGGGTTTGCATAGAGCCAACCACACACATTCCTAACGGGAAGCTGTTACTAAGAGGGTCGAAGCAATCCGGGGATACAGAAACAGGAGATAAACCAGCCAGCTCAGGGAAGCGGTGCTATTTCGGTATCTGAAGTCCAAAAAACCATTACTAAAACCTGTGAGCAGCCCTGGTGACCATATTTTAAGGATAGTCTTGAAAACTTATGAAGGATTCAGACAAGACCCTGGAAAACTTGCCTTATAGTAAGAGGCTTTCACATCTCAGCCTGTGCTCTTTTCCCAAGTGGTAGCAGGGGTAATTCAGCTGCAGTCTACAATTATGTCCCAGAGGAAGAAACTCTGATAGCACACAGCTCTTAGCCCAGCCAGAATGAATACATTGCAGAAGGAGTAAATGAAGTAAATATTTTAAAGCAGAGGGCAAGTAGTCATTGGAAGCACAGCCCTGGGATATGAGCAGCTCTAAGAAGCTTAGCAAAAAGCTTAGGTGACATGTGGAGAAAATGCCAGCACTCAGGCAGAAGTTGGAGCCCACCTTCCAGCTTAGACACCCACACACAGGAGGCTCTGGGTGTCCTGCATGTGAGAAACCACACAGCCATGCTTATATCACCTCCCCTGCTGCCCCGTCTGTCCCATGTGCTCCAGCATCCCTTTACAGTACCAAAAATGAGGAGAGCAGCAGTTGGAAGACTTCAAGGAGAACATGGCCAGCCCTCAGCCCTGGTGCCCAGAGCATTCATGCACTGCGCTGAGGGCTCCTGAGGGCAGCCCCAGGTGGGTGCGTGGGATGTGCTTCCAGCTCTGCCACTGCCTGCCGGCGTGGGCCACCCTCTACACACCATCACCAGTTTGCCTTTTCTCACCTTTATCTGGTACCATGTTGTATGGCATCTTGAAGGGAGGCAGATGAACATCATAGCCATGGCAGGTGACCACTGCACTGCAGCCACCGACCCTGGGACCCAGAGCAGCACAGGCAATGTGACCACGTCAGGAAAAGGGACAGAAACTGGGATGTGTAGAACAATTTTAACTATGTTATTCACATCTAAACTTTTTCCTCTAATAATGAAGTCTAGACTAGTAATTATTCTTGAATAAGATTAAGATGTCAATGGTATTAAAATAATATTCTTGGCTTTTTATATCTGTAAATATATACACATATCTGTATAAAGGTGATTTTCCTTTTTGCCCATAAGCAAAATTTTAATCACAACATCACTGCTTACTAACCCGTGTCAGTGCTTATGAGGCACCATTGTTTTCAACAGAACAAGGTACATGTGGTTTTCTTCTAATGAATGCGGAGACAACACTTGCAAATGCCGTGCTCATCAGAGAAGGGTACAGGCACACGCGGCTGCTTCCATCAGGAGCATCCCTGCGCCACTAACCTCAGCCCACATTGCACTAGTCAAGCGCCCACCCAAGCCCAAACCTGTGAGTCAGAGCCCTGCTGCCACCGCACGTACTGCTGGAGGCACCTGCTTTGGCCGCCCGAGCCATTTGCAGTAGGGACATTACTGAGGTCATTCGGGTTTTATTCCTGTAAGGGGACTCATGTGCAGCACAAAGCCATGGGGTTGCTGTACCTCCCTGCTGAGACCATCACAGGGTGCAGTGGAATAAACCAGCAACCACTGCCTCCACCGACAGCCGCTGTGCACAGCGACTACATTATGGGGACAAACAGGTCAAAAAAGAAATCGCAGAAGCCTCCTGTAGTGGAAAGCCTTACTGAGTCACCGCAGATTGCTTTAGAGAAACCCGTAATCACACAGCAAAAGCAACCTAATGAAGAGCTGGGTTGCAGGCAGAAATATTCTTTTATTCATTAGCAAGTCCACCAGGGTCAAGTTATCACACACAAGTGGAACACAGAAGGACTCATCGAGCCGTTACACCTAATTATACAGAAATGAGCCACCACCTCCACTCACCTGACTGTTGTGCTTTCCAAAGTGTCACAAGCACTTAAATCACACCTAGAGCGTTCGTTAGCTGGTAGGACCCAACACACGGCCTGATTACAAGGAAGAAAAGAATGCGACAGACCTCCAGAGTGATGAGGCAAGGTTGCAAAGGGGGAGGTTTCATAACAGCAGTTTTAATTCAAGCCTGGAATTTGATAGAAAGATTTTAAAAACCACATACACACTGGCACTGCAAAAGAAGATATTGTCAGCACTAACAGAGGCTTGCAGCATGAGACCTTTTCCAGGCAGAAAAGACTTGTTACAATAAATGTTCTAAAAAATTCAGCATTCACATAAGAATCCGTGTGCATCCATAAAGTAAGAGAGAAGTGCAAATAGATTAGGTTTAAAACAATCTCAGGGAGAAGAGAACTCTTTCACTGAAGTTCCTCCGTAGCTTGTCCTCTTAAATCACCTCAAAGAGCATCCGTACAATCTCAGAAATCCTATTATCTCCCTGTTCCTATCATAAATTCGCCAGTCTTTTTTGATAAATTACCACCTTCCTATCATATTATTTCTTCCCTAAAAATTACAAGTCAGAGTTCTTAATTAAAGTGCCCACTAGCAAATTGGAATCCTTATATTATAGAAATAAAAATTGGAATATATGTGTCTGAAGTATAAATATATTACACGCATGTACAGCTGGGATCATTATGTGCCGTTACCAAAAAACAGCGCTATCATTTCTATAGCTCTTAAAGAGCCTGTTGTGATCTGTGATTCATGTGTTTTCAGGAGCCGTGCTCGACTCCCAGAGCTCTGTTCATTTTTTCTGGTTAAAATAGATCACCTGTGTGATAAATTATTCTGGAGCAGTTATTCTTGTGTGGATGCTCTCCGTCTGGAATGAAATACTTTATTATTTGATTTAGCTTTATTCATAGGCTTGTAACTCTAAGCATTCCCTAATTCCAGGTAAGGAAATGGAAGAATAACAAAACCAGCAAACCCAGCTCCAACCTGCACAAGGGATTAGGGTCCAAGCATCCCCACACGGTGCTGGGCTCAGCCTGAGGACCCAAATGCTGCATTTACATGAAAGCTCGTAAATCAGAGCCTTTTGGGTGCCAGTGCTGCCTATTAAGAAAAACCAAAAAAATAACTTCATAGTTTTTTTCTTTTTCAGAATTCCTAAGAACACTGAAATATAGAGAACAAAATCCATAATGCTACTTGACAAAAAACAATTAACCTTAGAGAAAAAGATGTTTCTAGAACAATACATTTCAAGGAGCACTGTGAATCTGCAGCACATCCCTGGTGATGCAGGTTGATGCCATCAGACATGTTGCTCTGTCGAAATGTTTAAGGATAAAAAGTGGCACTTTGATATTGTGTTAACAGCCTGAAAAGGGAAAAAACCCTCTCTCCTCAGCTGCCAGCCCCACAAACTTGGCTTCACAATAGCTGTTCCCATCCACCTCTGCTCCCAGTACTCCTGACCTGACCTATCCTCCAAGAAACCTTTGTTCTGTTTTATTTTTAAGTTGAATCCATTCACAGCATGGCCAATGGTGCTGATGCACCACAAGATGCTGCTCAGGAGCAAAGCAGGGGGCAGAAGCAAGGGATGGGCAAACCTTGAGATCCCCGAAACTGAGCACTGCCACCCAAGAGCCCCCCTCTTGCTTCAGTAGAAGCTTGCGTTACATGCAGCTCAGATGCCACAAATTTGGCATCGCTGAAAAAGACCTTTAACAAGTGCACTCAGGTGTACTTGTATGTTGACATCATTTCAGGGAGTGACTGACCAGCCAAGATAAGAGGAACAAAGAGAAGACTGTGCAAAGTCTCAGCATATAAGCATTTCATCAATATTTGTTTTCATTTGAACAGATTTTTGTAATAAACTGGGTGAAGAAAGTGTGCTCTGAGGCTGGAAGCTCCTCTGGCCGCATGCAGCACACAGCAGACCCTGAGACATAGGCTCACATGCATTGCGTGCTGTACTGCTAGAAATGCCTGAAATCCAAACAGATTCCCAAAATCTGACCCCAAAAAATCTTTCCTTGGAAAGCCAAATGGTCAGGATCAAGACCAGTAGCCAGCAGTACAACTGGAGGGGGGTCAACAGGGTAGTTCTCAGCCAGGTTTGCCATGAGAACATAAAATCACTGCCCTCCTACCTGCTGCCGGTCATGTTTCCTGGCTTCAGGCAGCACAGCCAGCCCCATGCCTAACAGAGAGGCCAAGTGCAAGCATTCTGCTTGTGCCTGCTCGATGTAAGTGAAATATCTGCTACAGCATCCACTCCAGGTCACTCCTGTTGCTCTGAGATGCCCCCAGGTGACACTGAGCTCCTGCCTGGCAGTGTTGCAATTCTGTCCTGGTGCTACGTTTTGGACCAGGGATGTTCAAGTCCCCATATGCCAGCACTGCCCAGCCACAGCCCCAGGTCCCTGACTGCTGTTCCAACCCATGAACATGCTCAGGTCACCAGCAAGGGCAGCAGCATCTGCCTCAGCCCTGTAAGCAACACATGGGCTCATCATTTCTTTATTAACAAGGACTTTGGCAAGAGTATACTCAGTCATGTACAGGCTTGGGCATCAGCAGCTCAGGAAACAAAGGAAACCCAAATGGCTCAGGAAATAAATGCTGGCAGGGAACCCACGCACCAGGGGTTTTGCATGAAGTGTTGCACACTGTAGATACAACTCCGGAGGCTGTAATAGTGCACCTTGCATCCTCACCTGCCCCAAAGCAGCAGCAGATGAGTCACAGCCATAGGTAGGTCAGGCTGCAAGGCGCTGCCAGCTGAAACAGGCTGAGCAGTGCCAGGAGCATCCCCACAGGAGATCAGCAGCCAACTCACCTCTCTTCCCCAGCCAGCAAAACTGAAAAGCCCAGTCAGGAGCTTTATAGCCTATTTCAAAAATAAACAAAATGGAAATAAACTTTATGATGATGTTAACTAAAGCTTTCTCAAGTAAAACTTCCATTAAAAAGGGAGGGTAAAAGCTGGTGGTTCTACAGCCGCTGCGTCTTCCACCGTACGTGCACTTATCACATCCTGAAAACCCTCCAGAGGACCCACCGCCTCCTCCCTGCTCTAGCCCTGCACCCCTTGCTCTATTTAAGATAAAACATAACAATTGTTGGATGCAAAGACAGGCCAGAGACAGGCTTGCCAGCAGACCAAGCTCCTAACAATCAACTTGCACACTGGAATAATTAGCACAAATTAAGACATGTTTTGCACACAGTAGTACAAGATATTCCTTGTATGGACAAAGCACCTAAGAATGGCCACAGGGATGGGAAGGAAGGCAGCAGAGCAGAGTGAGGGCGGCCCCTGAACCAACCTGGAGAAGGAGGAAGGGCTGGAGCTGTCAGCCCGTGGCAGCACGCTGCCAGCCCCAGCAAGGGCACGAGCAAGCCCCCAACTTTCTGCCCTCGCTGGGGGAGCCAAAGGCCGCCGTAATATTTCCCTTCAGCCGACACTGACAGCAGCATCCGCTTAGCAGTTAAGACGCACCGATTACACTGATACTTCTGTAACATGTTAATTTAAGGGGAAAAAAATGGATTTTTGACCTCAGCACCATCAAGCACAGAGCAGGGTAACGAAGAGTTATGCAGAGTTCCTAGGCAGCTGCAAACACTTTTTTCATGGATCACATAAAATATTGCTCAGAGAAAAAAGTTGCACATTAAATTGTTCTCGATTAATTTTGACCACTTTTGGACCACTGTTTAAGAACAGAATTTTAAGGTTTTTACTTTAAAAATTTGGGACAGGTTTTCCAAATGGTTCCAGATTAGGCACTGAAACTCTGTTTCAATCACAGTACTTCAGGAAGTAGACCATAGCTGGGAACCACCACACAGCTTCGTTATCAGGACAACCCCTCCTCCCCAGACAGCCACCACATCAGGAGAAACCACTAAGTACTTCTGCAGCAACCACCCTTCATCCCACCTTGGTCCACTCCTTCCCAAGACAGGACCTTTAGAGAACAATAACATTGTCGATAAGCATTTGTGGTGGTTTTTTTTGTTGTTGTTGTTGTTTTTTAATCAATTATATGAATTCATGAAGAACCATGAATTAAACACATCATTCAGAAGAAACCCAGAATAGAGGGAGAAATGTGTGCTGAAAGTGATAACAATTCTGCTTGGTTGCCTGTAATTTTCTCAAGGCTGATTCTTACCTGAGGATGGTACCATCATCAAAAAGGTTGGAATAAACTTGTTCTTCTGAACAGAGAAACATCAAAAAGATCCTGTCAGTAACAGAGACAGCCTTCCAGGAGAAATGGGGAAGAAGGGAGGGAAAGGAGGAGAAAAAAGCATGACTAAATGCCTCATCTTTTCATGATATAATTTCTGCCTTTAAAATACTTCTGGTACACACCACAAGGTCCCACCAGAATACCCATGAATCTTGCTGCTGGGCCCCAGATGGGCTTCACTATGGCAGATCGCAGCCAAACACTCCCTGCACCCAGCAGGGGTGTTGCTGGCATGGTGGACATCCACAACAATTATTTCTGCTCCAGAAGCAGCACAGGCTCAAAGTCTGTTCCAGCTCATAACACTGGGAACCCCACCTGGAGCCCTGCCACCCCACACACTGCCAAAAGCCTGACATGCCTCCTCTTGCCATGTCAGCTGCACCTCTGCCAAGCCTGGAGTTATTTTTGGTGCTCCATGACAGCATGACCAGGTCACCTCGTACTCACTCCCCAGTTGCTCTGCATCAGGACAGCTCCTTCAGGTTACTCACATCCTGCATGAGCAACCCTGTGGTCCATCCAGTCACACCTCCCAGCCCCTGTGACAAGTGACAACCTGCTCAGACCATGCCCAGAACTCTTCTCCTGCCACCACCCCTGCGAGGCAGAGAGCCCTCAAGCAGCTTGGAAAACAGGGTGTAGCAGCCAGAGATGAGACGCCAAAACTGTCCAAACCAGCATCAAGCAACTCTGAAGAAAGTGGGTCCACATGAGCCCACCATCAACTGTGGTGTTTGGACTATCTATCAATTTTAGGAGCACACGGGTGAGGCTCTGAGCGGCAAGTCAAAGCACTGCCCAAAAGGAAGCACTTTGTGGAAGGGACCAATGGAAGGGGACAAGGACAGGGACAGCGAGAGAGCAGCCAGGATGGCCATATGCATGCACGTATTCAGGTTTTCTTTTGTCACATCAATTGACAGACACAAGAAGTAGGAAGACTATGTCAAACCTTAAAACGTTATGCAATTTTATTTATGTCTTCCAACTGGCACAACTTCTGCCTTCACAGTAATGGACCTCAAGGGCAGGGATTTGAAGGACAGGGCAGCAGCTCTACAAAGCCCTATGCCAGAGCTCTCATTAGCCCCAGGCAGGTGACAAACGTCAAGGGAAATGCAGACAACAAAAAAGGCATGTGGGTTTTGCAAGCTAAACCAGAACAAATTAGCATGAAGCAGCTGGACTCAAGACACCGCCCTCACTAGAGGCACAGCATTTAGGGGCAAAGGTAACTCCAGGAAACACATCCAGACACGCACACGATCATGCCAGAGATGAGTAAGACCACAGGCAGGGAGCTGGAGGAAGTTGAAAGAGGACTGAGTGAGCCAGCACACCACCATCCGCAGACAGCACATAGGGGCCGCCAGGGGCAGAACCTCAAGCTGGTGAAAATGGATATGGGATTGACAAACCTATTGCTCCTCTGGTAATTGCCACCCAGCAAAACGCTGCCCCCTGAAAAGTCTGTGTATACTGGGGATTTTTACTGGGATGAGGCCATGGCCTGGTCTGTGCTCTACAGCACAGAGGAAGGCAGCTCCCCCAGGGGCTCAGGGTGATCTGAGTGCCTGGTGAAAGCTAAGCGAGTCACCAGTGGTCAGAGAGCTCACTTAAAGCAGACATGGGAGACTTGCAGTGAAATACCTCAATTAAGTGTCCCCAGACACCATCTCCAGCTCTGATGTCTTCAATCAGAAGCAGTCTTGCTCTGAGCAAAGGCCCCTGACAGAGTTGCACCAGATTTAGCAAATGCTCAGTTGAATGCTCAGCCACAGTTTCCCTACCAGGCAAGGGCCACATTGATGGAGAAAAATTCCCTTCACCAACATATGCTAAGGTAAGGAAATCACCAGGAAGTCATACAATATATTCACCTTTCCTTCTATTTAGACCAATAAATTCCACAATTTTATAGCAAGCCTTAGGAGGAACCACATATACAGGTGGCATATGTACCCTGGGCACCCCTGGACATCTGCTCGGCCAAAAATTAAGGCTGCTTGACATTATCTGTCTAAATCGCATCCGTGTCATGAGCTCAGACCATCAGAAGGATGGCAGTAGTGGTGTTCTGCTTTCACTGGGGATCCAGGCATTTTAATACAGTTTTAAAATGCGCATAGCTGTGACAAGAGCCTCCCTTGCTCTTCTTACTTCCATCTCACTGTACCTTCTGCTGGTCATTGTAGCATATCCCATCCGTCTCTTTCTCATCCTCCACAAACAGCCTTTGTTACATTCTGCTTTGTATTTGGTCCCCCAGTCACTCCCCTTGCTGTCTTAGAATAGCCAGAAAAAATGAACTCAAAAAGGGCAAGAGATTTGCCTTAAAAAGGAAGAAAGCAAACGATCTGAGGAAGAGAGCAAACGATCTTGGATGGGCCAAGTATTCTGTAACAGAAAGGTTCAGAAGTAGGACAGCCTACAAGGACAAGAAATCGGTGTGTGAGTGGTGGAACAGGTTCTTGAAGTATAAGATAAGCAGATCCAGCTGTGCACCAGCTTTCTGAAATTCGCAGCATGTATTTATCAAGGGAATGGTATGGGACCAGCACCTGTTCCAGGAGAAAAGACTTTTTCTCTAATTTCACAGAGCTCATAAACCCTAAAAAAAAAAAAAAAAAAAAAAAAAAAATCAATTGATGTCACTTTTTCCCCATCCTCTCCTCCCTTTCCTTTCCTGCCCATTCATGTAACCACTCTGACAAAATTAAAACTAAAAATCCAGGCTCTCTGCTGTGATTGCAGAAAGTTTGGTCTCCACATTAATCGGTGAAGGGCTTTTTCAGACTGCAGAGTGCCATCTAGGCGAAGGAAGGAGAACTTGCTGCAAGTCAGCCAATTGGAGGTAATAAGTCCTTTGGGGACGCATCACAGAATGCCTACAAGATGCTTTTCAGAACAGCTCTTTGCAGACTGCAGATGTTTTGTGGCCTTTTTTTTAAGTACTAAAATACTCCTGTGACTGAATGAGCAATGCTCTCAAATGGCTTGTAGGATGAATTGAGAGCCCTTTTAGTTTAGCATTTGAATATTTATGCATCCTCAAAGAGAAACATTTTTGGTTATTTTTCCCAAGGCTTTAAGGGTTCACCTGTTTCAGATGGACACTGAGGCTGGGTTTCCAGGCAGACCCTCGTTAGAGGAGGCATGTGGACTGGCACAACCAAACCTGAATGAGAACCTGCAAGTACATAAGGTGGGTTTTTCTTGCATATCTTGCCAGTGGAAAGAGATTAGAAGGAATGGGTCCTACAAGCAGATTTAGACAAGCTAGAAGTTTTGCTTGTCTCATGAATAAAAAGAAATATATAGTAGAAGCACCAGGCAGCACTTGGAGTAGCAAGAAGGGACTGCCCTGAGATGGTGCTCCCACGAACCTGCCAAAGAGCAACAGGGAACCAAACACCACACACCCCTCCTTTCACCTGCATCAAGGAGACAAACAAGTACCTGCAGGCTGAATAACTTGGGGTCTGTAAAGAGATGCAAGAAATGTCTCCTAACTTGTTAGGTTTCCCTTACACCAGGCGCTGTTGCTGTGTGGAACTGCAGATTGCTGAGGACAGCCAGAGCTGGGGAAAACCCACACGAGGGGGCAAGTCACAGTTTCTCGATGAACTGGGGTTGTGCCTGTAATAGCGAATGACAAATGGAAGATACCCTCAGAACAGGTTTAGGAGATGAGTCAGAACATTATAGCCTCCCTTTTCCACCCACAGACAAGCTAACTGTCCCCAGGTGACCCCTGTGCCCTTGACACAAAGCAGGAGCACATCAAGACTGATGAGATAAATACCTACAGAAATACCAGCTGCTCCACAGCCCATCAAGAACACCACTGGATAGCAGTGACCTCTTAAACACACTTGTGCAAGACCCAAGCGGGCCTTGGCTGACTACAAGGTGCCTTCTGGTTTAGGTGAGCCTGAGGACAAGGGCCTGAGGACAAGGTGGTGCCACAAAGGTCACTGAGGTTTGTGGATGCATGTCAAAGCCCAACCTGACATACTCATCATTTAAACCAATCAGCAATGAAATAGCCAAACAAGATCTCATGTAAAGAGACTATATAGAAGACAGGCTGCAGCAATATAAAGTCACCCTCCAGAAGCACAATTATTTAGTGGGACTTATACAGTGATACAGAAGTGATACAGCAACATAAATAATAGAAGCTGGTGAATAATGCAAATAAACCATTTTCCATTCCTATTTTTCATGTTTCTAGATATATTTCTCTCCAACACAGTCAGACACACTTTCTGCTTTGCTGTCTGCAAACCTTCATGTGGTGCAGGAACAAATTTCAAAGGGATTTGGAAGAGAAACGAACAGTCTGCTGCCACCTGTCTCATCTCCCATCCCTCTGCCACACTTTGATGGGACCGGGGAGCTGAGAGGCTGGGTCTAGGTTCGAAACAACCCCTCCCCTTCACTGAACCACAGCCAGCCCATTCCTCCTTCAGTGTCAGACCTCCTTGGAGGCTTCAGGTTGGGATGGAAGCCCATAATTATGCTGACAGCTTCACTAGATCTTTACTTTTAGTCTAATTAAGATGTATTAGAGTGGAAAACAAACAGAACTTGGTCCTTTCTGACACTACAGGCACTTTACATGTGCTGAGCAAAAAGGCCAAGAGTTGAAAAGAAGGATAGAAATTAAGAAAAATGAGGTTCTGTGCCCAGTGTTTTGACTCAGGGCAAGGAGCCCTTCACCAGCATCACCAGGGGAGCTGGCAGATGGCAGGACTGTAGCCAGAGGGACAAATCCTGACCAAGCACTCTTTGCCTGCTTGTTAGGGTGCATGTGCTAATGGCTTCGCAGCTTTGTTTGCTAATGCTGTGAAGCTGGAATAAAATTCAGTGTTTCATAGTTTCTGATGGCTGAAAGGGGAGGTGGAGAAACAGCAAATGCTGCCTCTCAGGGTGAAGGACCGCACATCTTTACAGCCTCAGGAGAATCAGTGACTTCCTGAGGTTCCCTTGGACAACACAAATGTCACAATGGCAAATTAGCTTCTGTATTAAATGCCTAATGCAGGTGCAAAACACATAGAAACACTAAGTTAGAGCTTTTCAAAAAACTCAGAGGAGCCATACCACCAGACTACAGCAGATGAATGTGCCTATGCTAAACAGAAACGGGCAGATTCTCAGCTGGTGCAAGTTAGCCCCAGCCCTTGATTTCCCTACCTCCAGAGATACACAGACAACAAATGCAGTTCCTTCGCTCACTTTTTTTAGGCTCTTGCCTTACATTAAGCAAGTAAGATGAAGAGAGTGTGCACTGAGGTGCAATAAATCAAACCTTGGGTGCTTGTCCTGCACAGCTGACGCATTTGCAGAGAGCGTGCTGCAGCAGGGTGCTGAGCCCCAGCACCACTGCTGGAGTGCCAGTGCCCTCTCCTGTTCAGTGTGCACCAGCTATTCATTTCACAGCACGTCTGCATGTGTTGAGAGGCTGGTGGAAAATATTCCCAAACGTAGCCTGACATTCCTCTACAGAGTAATAAACAGTGGCTAGCAGAAACGTGATAATGTGGCAGAACTTACCTGGACACTGCATCAACTTCATCACAGCCCAGCAAAATTATCACTTGCTCCGGGCCATTTAGGAAGAAATAATCCTCAAACTATCCAATTCCATTAAGTAAAGCAGGCTTGGATTTTCTTTCCAACACACATGTTCAATGACATTCAGTTACACTTTGTGTCTGTAACTTGAACTCCAGCCACTGTCTAATGTATTCTCAAAGTCACAGAGGAGGAAACTGAAGTCAAAGAGAAACTGTTAGTAGGCCTGAAGTCAGGGTAGTTTGTACTCCCTTTATACCTGGACTGTATTCCAGCCTTTTCACACCATTCCTTAATGAGAACAGCACGGACTCATCCTCATTTTACCACAGTAGCAAAAGCAGTGGTGATGTTACTGAATGTTTTCCAACAACTCCCTTTTCAGTCATTCTGAGGATTTCTCAAGGAGACCTGTTGCTTTCTGGTTCAATATTATAATCCATGGTAAAGCAGCTGAGGGAATCAGAAGAACAAGAAGTAAACCTTTCCACTGTTGGAAGACAGAATTATCCCTAGAGGCAAGGTCTCTCGGATACCTTAGGATGATCAAAAAGACAGACAGGAATGAAATAGCAGAACTCTTACTGACACGTCAGAGGGAACTTTTTCTTCTGTATCACCACTGCCTGGAGTCATGCTATAATGTGGAAATTTCAGTTGCCAGGCTATTACAATAAAAGGTTTCCAAGTATTGTGCTTGGAGAAGTGTGATACTTGATGGCTCAAAACTCAGAAGACAAATAAAAACTCAAAACTCCCCAAAACAAACTCCAGCAATTTCTGACTTCCAGAGCACATCAGCAACCTTGCAAGGCAAACTCAGCAGTGAAGACATTTCTATTAAATAGGATTTTCTAGATACTGACCTATTCTTCTATCCTCAGTAGTTTCCATTTGTTTCACATCACAGTCGATGCCACAGTGTTAATATATTCCTGTGGCCAGGGCTGGATGCAGTCAATGGCTAAGGAGGGAAAGGATGAAATAAAACTGCTGCATGGTTTTTGACTGTTAAACTAATGGAAGAAATGCAGGGACTGTCTCATTTACACAGAAAATGCACTTTGTGTCAGTAGAAACATTTCAAATTAGTGGGTTGTTTTTGTTTAATGTTTTCATTATTGTATGGAAAAAAAAAAAAAAAAAAAAAAAAAAAAGATTAGTACCTCTCCCTTACCACCACCTCTGCACCTCCTATAAAAAGCAGTTTGTTTTGTTTCCACCATATTAAAAATATATTCTCTGTGTAACTCATCAGCCAGGCTAAGACAACACTAATAAGCCGAACACATGGACAGCAAAAAACATGCAAGTTAAGCAACGCAAACATATTTAGCACATTTTCACATTTAGCAAACTTGCAAGCAGACTTGTGCAGGAAACTGGAGCTACTCGAGACACTGCTGGGCAGAGCAGGGCTTTGGTGACACTGCTGCCATCAGCACAGTGAGAAGTCATCCATGGGCAGTCAGGGGTGGACTGTACCACCTGGCAAGTCACACTTCACTCCTGGGGATGCTCTGTCTTCTGAAATTTAAGTTGCTACCACTGGAATAGTACCAGTTTGACTAGTCTAAACACAGGGCTCGGATGAGCTGGTGGTTGTGGTTCACCCTCTATTGTGTTTTTTGTGCTGCTTTCATGGTTTTAGACTTATTCTCACCATCAATCAGGAATGGCCAGTGTGAGAACAGAGCCTCTATGATCAGTAATGGGCAGCCTTAAATGGCTCTTTACTCTTACTCTTTATATTTCTCCTCTGCCATGCCACATAAAATTAACAGGGTCAGCCAAAACTTTGTACCAAAATATTTCCCAGTTCATCCGTAGCAATACTTCTATAGTCTACCAATATTTAGAAGTTGTAGTAAACTGTATGGTAGCTTAAATTAATTCTTTGTACTCTGCCCTTTAGAAATAACAAATGGCTATCTTGGTACCAGCTGCCAAGTCTCCTGTCGTTTTCTTTCTATAAACCTATTTCAGGCAGTACCTTTTGGGAGTGGAGACACCATGGGCTGTGAACTCCAGACCAGGAAGCAGGGCTGCACTTCAGAAACTAGAGGAACATCACACCAAAATAAACTTAGGTTTAGAAGACACTAAAGGTGTTTCTGTACCATTGGATGGAGTTCAAAAGGAGCCATGAATAGGTGGTTTGTTGCTGTAACTGTAAACACCAGTAGCATTACAATAATCCTCTTTGGAAAAGGCCATCAACAGACTTCCATATTCAGTCTGTTTACCGTAGAAAGATGTACAAGCAGGAAATAATATCACATTTCTGATAAAATCAGTCCTAAACTGAAATATGAAGGGAAAGAAGTATATCAAGGAGCCTACTGACAGAAGAGCATTTTGGCTAGATCTGGTAGAGGAGGCTGCTCTTTAATACCAAATCCACCAGATTTGGGGATCTTCTGGACTGAAATGGCAGCAGCTGAACTTGGAACTGTCTTGAGCTGGTTCATGTGCTGCAAGAGCAGGCATCACGTACAGGGTACCAGTCAGGGCACAACCCAGGGCACGGATGGAGGCAACCTTTCAGGAGGCAATGAGGACTGGTAACAGATGTTGAAGGTGGACACACACCCTGCATCTGAGACACTCTGTATCTCCACATCTGCCAGCACAAAGAGGATTCAGAGCACTGTTGACAAGGTCTTCAAAAAATCCTTTTTCTTTTTCACCCCATGACTATCCCTTAAACCAAGGGAGGCTGCTGAAGATTACCTTCTCTCTAGTACACAAGCATTATTTAACCAATGGACTTTAAAGACATCTGTGGCACAACAGGTGTCTCCTGAAATTTCCACTCCCAGCTGCTTTTCTCCATGAAATCACGGCTGACACCCAGAGCCCTCTTTCCGCCTGCCCTGCAGCGAGCGTGGTTTCCAGGACTTCTCAGGTCCGTGTGCTCAGGGCAGCTTTAGGCAGTGGTTACCCTAGTGAAACAGCATCTGCATTTGGTTCAGAGGAGGGACATGTTGGGTTTATGGCATCACCACTGCAGGGACAGCTCCATCCTCAGTGTTCCATGTTCAGCTTCTTCAGCAAAGAGCTTGATTTTTCTCTTAACTGCCAAAGAGCATCCGTTGAAGTCATACAGAATTCATAAATAAGAACATAATGTATGATATCTGTGAAAATAAAAATGCATTCATAATAAAGTCAGCCTCCGTCTAAAATGCCAGAAAGAATGATGCATTTAATTGCTCTCTGATTAACAGATAGATTTCAGTCCATCTGCAATTATTATCTGATAACTCCATCCAAATTAACAAATAACAAAAAGGCCAAGTTCAAAGCATGTTGAAATCAGTACTGCGTTCACAATACCTCTTTGAGATGAATATGAAGGAAAAAAAAAAAAACAGTCACCCAACCTAACAGGTCTTCAGGACCCCAAAAAGCATTTCAGAGATGGGGAAAGACCTCCAGCTAGAAACCTTAAAAACGGAAGAAAACTTCAGGGCTGCAACAAAGCATAAACTCTGCTACGTACCTCTGAAGGCAAGGGAAAATATGAGACTGCTCAAAAGAAAATTAAGGAAACAACCAACTGAAGGGATTATTGGTGTGCAGACTCTTCTGCTCTCTGAAAGAGGGAATACTTTCTTTCTGCTTCATATCACTATAAAAACATGAAAGGAAACAGTGTAGTGAGTCAAATCAGTAAGTACTTATATTTTTAATAGTCACTGATGGTAAGCAAAGAGTGAGACCAGAAGTTTCAGTGTAAAACCCCTTAGATCTAAATCTGACCCATGAGAAACAAGTCAAATTCACTCCAATATTGTCTTGCAGGTTTCAGATTGTGCATCCACTACTGAAGACATATTAAGGTTTGATCAAACCCACACTTGCAAAAGAGCAAATGGTTGCAGCATCTGTATACAGAATTGATTTGCAGGAAAAAGGGGAGAGGGGAAAATTACCTTCATGGCTTAAATATTTTCATGAGACTATCCATAAATATACGTTAAACCATTTCAAATGTTCTAGGGCTTTTAAAGCCTGATCTGTAGTTTGCTCTACAGACAGTATATTAAAAATATGCCAGAGTCTGTGCTCTAAGATGTCAAAATTCATCAGAATAAAAACAGGCAACAGTAAAACCAAATGAGCACACAATTCCTGCTAGCCCTTCAGTGAATTTTGCCTCAACTCCATACATACTATGGAGTAAGCAGATCATTTCATCGCAATGTTATTTAAAATAACACAAAAACACCTGCGAAGGACCTCTCCCACAGATGTATGAAACCATTACCTTCCTTCTGCTTTCTTGCTGTGGAACAGGGATAAAAAGCCCCAGAGTTGGCTAAAGAAGAGCAAAGACAGCTATGAGTTTCACCATTAACTTTTTATGTCTCTTGCTGTCATGGCCTTAACAGAGACTTAACTTTGGGTTAATGGGGGTTTTGTAGTTTAAAGAAATGATGGATGAGAGCATTAGGGACTGACACATCTTTTGAATCAAATGAGATGCTCCATATATCAGCCAGTATGGGGCTACTGAAGCAAAACCTATTTTCAGATAAGTCCAGATCCACTGGACTGATTCATTCCAAGCATTGCACTGGAATAAAAGGCCATTTTCTCCAGCGTGACAGTCTCAAAATCTAGAGGCAACATCTAGAGAATTACATGTTAAAATGGCCAAAGTCAAAGCAACAGCTTCAACTAGAGGAACACATTAGACAAGATACAAAGTACAGCGATCCAAGGATTTTCCAATAAAAATACCAGGGTTGGCCTCCGCATGTTCCTCCTGTGCCCCACGGCACTCCTGTCTGGAATTGCTCTGCCCGGTGCAGCCACCAGACTCAGACCAGGGGCTCAGATGCCCCCAGCAGCCAGGAGATTAGGAAGCAATCTGCCTACAGATGCACTTCAGGGCTCAGGGTTATACTGCCCAAAGCATTTAGGAGGACCCAGATGAGATGTCCTGAGCACATTCCATTCAGCCCACACCTTACATCTCATATGCACAGTAGCAATTCCTTCCCCAGAGATTTCCATAAGCTACATCTGAGCTATTCAAACAGCCGAGCTTGGTCTGGATCTAGGCTGTGAGTTTTGTCTAGGTCTGTCCAAGCTTCTCTGACAGCCCATATTTCTTGTCACTGTCTCCTTGCTGGCAGGCCGAGACACAGTTCTGCAACTGCCCACCATGAAAATAGGGCAACTGCTTCTGCTGAGCAGATTTCAGTGCAATGTAGCTGAGCTCCCTGCTTGGTATGGGCAGAAAGTGGCAGCAATGACTGACCTAGTAACCTGGGGCATGACACAGCTTTGAAAGTACCATTGAGAGGGTTCTCTTGAGATAAGCCCCAAAATATTAACCACTGCTTTCAGAGGAAAAAGTCCTGTGTCCAACTTGTCAATAAAGTGATTTTTGAAGTAAATTTTCAGTGGAAAAATACATGCAGAACAGCCTAAGTAATCCCACCCAGGCAGAAGTCCTGCACGCACAGAGAGATCTGAGATTACAGGTTCCCTCTCCTTACTGTCCCCTTGCCTGGGTAAAACTGTCTTGGAGTTGTTAGTACCACACAAAGGTAGGGGCTTCTAAGTGATGATGTTGCTCCACTCTCTGGAGAAGTCAGTGGCTGCAACAGGGAAGAACAAAGCCATCAGGGCTGCTTGGGCTACCCATTTCCAAACCACCTCAGCAAGGTACTGACAGAAGGACATAAGGGAGAAGGGATGTGCAGGAATAGGATGGAGATCCATAGTAAACTCCACATCCTTTGTTTTACAGCCATAAACAGTTAAAAATAAAAGGCACTTTAAAAAAAATATACTCACTTCTCTACATCTGTCATATTCCCCTTTCCAAAGCACACATGCTTTTCCAGATACTATTACTTCAATCAGGAAGGTCAAAGTAATATAACTGTGGAAGAACTGAAATAGGTATTGATCTGGACAATTAAGTGCCAAGTTTGTCTATACAGATGGACTGCAAAACAGCCCTGGCAGCCACTCTTCGTCTGTCTCTGACTGAGACAGCCAGCTAGAGGAATTTAAGACTCTATGTAAATTCATTTAACTAGGAATCTGAGCTCAGGGTAAAATACTAGCTGGATTTACTGAGGTCTTTAACTCATACACCAAGGTAAGCTTACAGTAAACTCACGCAACTTCAGCAAACTCAAACAGGCTCAAGTTTAAATCAGAAAAGTGAGAGAATCAGTTGTTGTGCTTTACAAATGCAAAGTCTGTAGGAAATATTCTGTAAAACAATTTCAGTTACACTTGAACTGGAAATTTTAAAAAAAAAAAATAATACCTCCACACCTCTACTTTGATGTCCTTGATGTGGGGTCAGAGCCATTAGTGCAGATTTCAAGCACGGGATTTCAGGCTGAATTGAACATCTGTTCCCTAACCATGCCTGCAAGCCCAGGCAGAAACTGGTCAGTAGCCAGGCCTTGGCTCAGTTTTTCCCTACATATGTGTAAAAATTTCTTGGATCAAAAAAAAAAAAAAAAAAAGCTATTTAACATAAAAGCAAGGCAAAGATTTTTGTTAAGATGCACAAGCACAACCCTGGAGCTGCTAAGCAACATTTAGCACAGAGCGAGTATGTACCATGAGCAAGGCTTGCTCCACAGAAAGCCATTAGCCCATGACTTAAACAAGAGTCTAACGTCTTCCACCAAACCTGACAAGCTGTACAGGTACTTGTAAAAATAACCATGTATGCCTGAGCATGTGTACGGGGACAATTTGAGATCAGGCTCCTAACCTCAGTGGGAACAGCCCACCCACAGCCTGCATCAAGTGAAAGTGGCAATGGTCTCACCAGTGGCCAAGCAGGAAGCAAATAACAAAGCCAATAATTAGTTCCTGGTCTCCCAACACCATGCTCACTCCTGAGCCACAAAGTTATGCTGCTCTGCAATTTTTTTAAGAACTTTTTTCCACGGAATAATACTGTGTAACATCCTAGATGTGTGTAATCTCCAAGCAGAGCTCTGCCCCAGCAGCCCAGGTGGGCCGAGGCCTGGCAGTACATCCACCCTGCCCAGGGAGTAAACAATCTGGAAAACTCTGTGGAAAATATTTGTAGAATGTGAATGCCTGTGTTTGTGGAGAAGTCTTTGCATGCTCTCACCCTAGATGGCAGCACGATTCAAAGAATGTGTCTCAAAACCCGTCCTGCGTCCTCTGCCTGCTTTGACACGCACAGCCCACAGTGCAACAGAAGAAAAATGCTTGAGATGTCCACATAAATCCTGCTTGAAGGCCTCAATCTTTAACAAAGAAATAAATAAATCTGAGAGACTGAACAAGAAGAGACGTGTGGTGTGAGCCAAGGCATTTCCTAACAAAGTCGAAACGAAGCTTGTGGTTAAACTCCACTGTGCTTGCTGGCTACGTATGGAGCCAGCTCTGCAAGCGTGGCCAGCAAAGAGCTGAGGGAATGGCCTGCTCCGTTCTACTATTGGCACACATGTCTGTCATAATAATGGCAATAAACCTGCTGTAAACATACCAGCTTCATGTAACCAGCGGGCTGGACCATAGGGTAAAGATGACAGTCTTAACAGGGGAAAGTCTAGGTCTATTTGTCTAGTGTGTTCGTAAGTCCGGCCCAGACCTTAAGATAACTTTACTCATTTCAGTACTCACATACCTTACAGCCAGCTTGCTGAAGGCAGGTCTTTCTTCATACTTCAGGTGCCCACCCGGCCACAAGGAAAACCACGGCCCAGGAGCACGGAGGGGGCATCAGCATGGGGGCACCGTGCAGGCCAGCCCGAAGCAGCCACCACACAGCCCCCCAGGCCCTTCTCCTTCTGCCCACCCTATCTATCCACAGAGCTGGGCTCTTGACTCGTACTTTTCATAGGGCAGATGAGCACCGCCACCCATCAAGCATGTGTCAGAGGGATGAGCAGCTTTTGGGGGACCCAGCTCACACACACATTCCTGGTATGCTACCTGACAGCAGCACAAGCACAGCTCAGAAGGATTTGTAAAGGCCCCATTCTGCAGCAAATGGCGCCATATGCCATTTCCCTGCCAGCACATAGGACAGGTACCATACGGGCCCTCACTGTGCTGCATGAACTTTGCCATGGTGCTTCAAAGGACCCCAGTGAAGTCAACTTATACCAGAGCCCTGTGTGAACTCCAAAGCAGGATGGAGAGAAAGTTAAGGAGATTTTCATATTATTTACCTGTCAAACTTGGGCTGCTGCCAGCCAGCAGCATCAGCAAACCTGCTGGGCAAGGTGAGGATCCCACAGGGTTAACAGGCACATCCTGCCACCTGGAGAGACCTACAAAGGTAAGGACAGGTGGGGACATCCGTCTCCCCACAGACACAGTGAAAGCTGATGTAGTGATGAAACATTGCTCTGTGCTACCTTGTCCATACGTCCCTGATGAGCAGGCTTCTCCACTACCATGACTCTTAGGACATATGAACAGGCCCTTCCTCCGGGCCCTGCTCCAGTCTCAACTAGTCTCAACCCTTTCCTCTAAAACGGAGAAAGAGGATGCCTGCTAATTCATATTGGATGTTTTTTCTCTCCTTGATTGCTCTTGCCTTTCACTCTGCTCTCCAGCTTCACCTGCAGATCCCCGTGCTAATACGAGCTTTGCAGTTCATTCCTGGGAATGAAATTCTCCAGGCCTGAGGCCATGTAGAAGAAAATCAAGTCATTTGTTCCACCTTTGATTTTGAAGGAGCATTAATATTTAACCATCAGTTAATACTGACTTTCTTTCCCCATCTTGCCCTTCTTTGTGTCCTGTATAAAAACAAAGCTCAAAGGAGAAGCAAATAATGTCATTTAATTCATAATTTATTAACAAAGTTTCATTATGTGAAATGGTAAACCTGGATTTTGCTACAGGGATTAAATGTCACTCTGGCAGGTGACAGAAACAATAAATCTTCAAAAAAGTAAAACTGAGGAGATAGTTGCAGAAGCAGGAAAACACAAGACATGTCACTCCATCCACTGCCTCGTGTATTACCCTGATACGATGAAGGCACATGCCAGAGCACTTCCCAGCTGGGCAGTAGCACTGTTTGTATCTGCTCTCAGTCCATCTCTCACTGTCTCCTGTCTGTGTGTAAACAATATAGATAACATTATTATAATAATAGATAATATTCTCTACTTCACAGGGGATGAGCCGGAAGTGAATCAGTAAATGACACATGCAAGACAGGAGTATTTGGACCTCTGAGGCAAGAGGTGCAAACCAGCACGTAGAATGACAGTTGGCACTGCCACAGGTTCTCCAGGAAAACTAAGTTATCTGAAAGGCACTATCTTGGCCATCTCATGCTATATTTTACAGCTGCCTAATCTAACTTTGAGCTAGACATGCAAGAGTTATTCTTGTATAATGTTATGATTATGGAGATTACAACAACTCTACTGATTTATTTGAAAGTTTAAATGCATAAAACATGTAGGATTAACAAAAAGTGACAGTTTCAGTACCAGGGGCCAGCAAAGTTGCCCTCAGCCACGGAGAAAGTAGGAAAGCAATCTGTCAAGATATATTTTGATCTTCACAAAAGACAGATAACAACACACAGCTCTTTAAGGATACAAATACAGCTAGTAAATTCAAGAGAGCTTTTCTGTTCCATAGTTCTGTTCATCTGATGTTCTTAGTTCGTCAGCTAAAAAAAAGCATTAATTCCTTAGCAGTTATAGAGAGGAAAAAAATCTGAGGCACTAGAAGGCAAAAGAATCATTTGGAAGCAAACCCACTAGTGAAGGATGCAAACCCAGTGGTGACAGATACAAACCCGAGTATTGCCACTGAACAGCACAGCACAGCTAATGGCACAAGCTGCTGGATGCCAGAAACAGAAGAACAAACTGGGCTAAAACAAAACAAGCAACAGAATTCCTCCAGAGCTCAGGAGAGCTAGAGTTTATTCCATATGCCTTGGACCATTCAGGTCATCTAATCTTTTTATCTGCCAGTTAATGCAAGGATTCATGCTACTTGAAGACATTTTTAATGTGCTGTCCAGAAACTAGAGCTGAAAGGTTCAAAAATGAGTGGTTAGGACTCCCTTGTAGCCATTCTATACATCTGATGGTTAACAGCTGGAGCTTCAGATTGCTCCCAAGTAAAGAAAGGCAGCAGCCAAATCACAGCAGCAGTGTGTGGAATGCACTGACATATGGTTCCTGGAACTTCAGGGGCTCTACCACCACACAGGATTTATGAGGCATAGTGTCTGCACTGGATTTCCTCCTCTTCCTCTCTACACCCAAGCAGTGGAAACAGGCTCAGCACCATAAAGCAGCTGAAGATCTGGCTCTGCTTGACAGTAGTTTTATCTGAGGTTGCAGTGAGCTTACCTAGAGGTTGCCAGCTGGATTGCTCTGAGGGACCACACTTAAAGGTAATGCCTGGAAGGACAAGTTCAAGGTGGTGGCCTCTGGTGGCCCTTTTTGTATTCCTTCAAGAGATCTTTATTTGTGCCTATCCAAGTGCTTATCAGGTCAGCTGGAGAGAGAGCAGGTAATGGAATAAAATAAGGATTTGATTAAGTCCCCTCTCCCTACTTCAGGACAGTTATGTTTATGAGTGCAACCAGCTACAGCCATATGGAAAGGCTGAATTTGCAGAAAATGTTGTTGTATAATCTGTGAGGGTTTTTTTGTTTCTGATGAATTACACCTTGTTCTCCCTCCACATGTAGGTTGTATCTGTTACCAAACATCAGTCTTTGCAGAAAACAACTGTAGACTCCACCTGCATCTGCTCTCCCAGCAACACTTAGGCACCAGGAGCTGGACTTTCTTCTCCAGCCATCTGACAAGTTTCCCAGTGTTCCTGGAAGCCTGCGGCAAAGCACTCCTGCCACTTTGCCCCACACCACAGCCCACAAACAGCTGACACCTAATCTGCAACAGCTACAAATTCCTCAGGCCAAAACTTGATTTTCATAGCCAGTACATATTTTTTTTCTGCAAGCAGCAATGAGATGTTCAGTGCAGCAAGAGCATATCAGCAGTTTTTAGACCCATGCTCCGGTGTCATCTTCCTGACTCTGAGTGCAGTTCATGTAACTCTGGATGTTTTGCTTTACAAAGAACCATTTCAAAATCACTGGCAAGAGTCACCCAAGGGATTGTTTCTGCTTGCTGAATGACTGGTTTTCAAATTGGGTAAAAGGATTGGGCATGCTAGTTAAGTAATCCCAATGGTTCTTTGCATTCCTTTAAAGCTCTGAGAAACTCGGATTCTTTAAAGCATCAGCATCACCCCTGCAAAATCCCACAGTGATATTTTGAAATGGAGACATCTCCACTGAGCCTAAACCACTTACCAAACTGCAGCCTAAAGAGAAAGGATTCTTCTCCTTAGGAGTGCAGCATGCCTTTTTTCAGGAACTTAAGCCACTTAAGTGGCTTAAATAAAACTCAAGAGTTTTATTTAGCTCCAAGCGATGCAAGAGTTGTAAATGACTTTTTTTGAAGTCATCAGTTAGCCAGTACAGCCAATGCTGGACAACAGGAATACAAAGCTAATCCAGTCTAGGCTAAGGAGCTGTTGTAGTTGAGGGCTATAATGCAGGTGGGCAGGTTCACTTTACCTCCATAAACCTCTGTGCCACCTCTTTCCCATCACATAGTTTTTACATTCCTCAAGACTCCTGCAAAAAAAAAAAAACATCTTGGAGTCTCCACATGGCCTTCTAGCTCCACATTAATGCCACTACCACAAGGATTTACAGGTTGATCTGGAGCACTGTATTGGGCAAGTTTATGGTGGTGCAAGTTGGGGAAAACTGGTTTTAGCTTTGTCATCTCTGTTCAGAACAGCTGTGGCAAAATAGCCACAAAATGTGGGCAGAACTTAAAGTTAACAATAGCATCTCAGATAAACGGTGGAATTGAAAGTCAATATTCATTTCATAATTCTTTGGTCAATTGGTAGAAAGGCAACATGGTGGGTTAGTCACCAGTAGTGCTGGGAACCTCATGTGGCTCATATAAAGTCAATGAAATACGGCTGCAAAAGTTAGCATGATCAAGTCCGATGATGCCTTGTTATTCCTCACTGATGCACACAGATGCCAAACATACCCACCTGTCTCCAATCTGCCGCCCTTTTTGACATGCTCCAGTGACATTTCTGATTTGTAAAGCCCATTTCTGGAGATACAAGAAAATGTGACTGCTGGCTGAGTTGAATGTATTCCAACATTGTCATAACAATACCACAACCTGGAAGTCAAAATACTGGTATTTGGTTAAATAGCTAAGGAAAAAATAGGACATTGCAGTACACACTTGCAAGAGCTTTTGGCCAACAGGTGGTAGTTAGGTTCCTCCCAAGCTGGAATATTCGATGTACATTCAATGTGATTTTTTACATTTGCTTTAGAGTGCCACCAGTTTCTGTTGTGAGTTTGAAACACCCATGAAAGGAAGGAGTCGTAGCTGGGACCTGCTGCTTAGTCTAGGTGGAAACTGCAGAAGGCATTTCAGGAAGTGAAAAATTAAAGTAATGCAATTCCAGGCATTTCAGTTCAGAGCCAACAAACTCAGGCACTGGAAAAACTTGAAAAAAAAAGAAAAAAGAAAAAAGAAAAAAAAAAAAAAAAGAATTTCTGGAGATTGTAGACTGGAACAAAATAATGAATACAGGCTTCACTTTCCAGGCAATATCCCAGGTTTGTAAAAAACACTTTCAAGAAGCCATTAGTCCACCTGATGCTTATCTGAATCTTCAGAACAGACTACATCTAGCAAGCTGAAAGTTTTAGACCTTTATAACTGATGTAATTTTTATCAGATGTCTCCAATAAATCATGAGAAACAAATGTGACAATTAGAGTGTTAAATGATTGTCTATTTTTAATTGACAGTCTCACAACTGTACCTTGCTTTCCCTATAGCAGATTGATTCAAAACATACCAACAGCAGCTAACATGCACATTTTTATTACAAATTTCACAATATCAGTTGCCAGTCTTCCAGAACATTTTTGACAGGGTTTGGCCTTGATATAAAAACACTTTACTACTTCTAGATAAAATATCACCTCCTACAAAATTGCCCAAATACTCATTTTTGTGCCTTACCAAAACCAAGCCCTGGCAGATGCTTTCTTGCCCTCTGGAGGCTGATGTTTCATCTGCCAGGCAGAGCATTGCAAACACCCATCACACAGAGACCACTTTGTAACTCAGCCTGGATCTACTCTATTACTCTGAAGCCCATGAAACACCAGACAGGCAAGGAACTGAAGCACCCAGATTTGAGACCAGTTTCCAGATCTGAGACCAGTTTCAACTTAGCAGGGCTGCGTATTCTTTAGAAAGTATGGAGCAGCAATTTTGATAGAATGACCCTTAGATTTCCACAAGAGCATATGCCTCATAGGAAAGGAAAATTCATTTGTTAAATTATTATCTGTTATTTGGCAACAAGGACAGTTGTGGGGTTTTTGTGGTTCTTTTTTTCTTTTTTTTCTTTTTTTCTTTTGTTGGTTGTTTTTTTAAACCTCCCTCCTGAATAAAACTGCCGCAAACCATAGGAATCAGACCAATTCAAGTGAAAAGGGAGCCTTGAAGTTTTTCTGGGGCAATCCATGTTCAAAGAAGGTCCAACAAGAGCCAGATGCTCTAAGCTGTCTGGTTGAGTTGTGATCGTCTCCAGGGTTGAAGACCACACAATTTCTATAGGCAACCTAAGACCATGTTCATTTAAAGGAAACATCACATGTACCACGTACAAACACCTACCAGAAATACCTAGATGTTCCGTAGTGCTTTTCCTCACAAGTCAGGCTGCATTTGGCACAAGACTTCACATAAGAGGTCAAAAAGGGCCACAGTAATGAGCAGAGGAGAGAAAATGTAAATGTATACACAGCTTGTGCATACACTTTGGGAAAAAAATTGAAAAGTAGCTCTGAAGGAACTCTTAGGCTTTTATTCCCAACTATTGGAATTTAAATGTGTAGAACATTTCCAGGCAAGTAGGCTTAATGTGTGAGAGACTGTCTGTATTTTGGGAAATACAACTGGGCCTAAGGAAATCTGAATTTTGACAAAGCCATATGCAAAGTTCCGCTAAAAAGCAAGTAGAGGCAAACTAGGCCACTTCCTTCTGGAGCTTGCAATGGTTTGTCTGGCAGTTCATCGATTCTGTAGTGTGTTTACATGGCAAGGTTTTGGTAGCAGGGGGCCATAGGGGTGGCTTCTGTCAGAGGAATCTAGAAGCTGCCCCATGTTAGGTAAGGGCCCAGCTGCTGACCAGAGCTGAGCCAATAAGTGATGTTTGTGCCTCTGTGAGAGCAGATTTAAGAAAGGAAAAAAAAAAAAAAAAAAAAAAAAAAAAAAAGCACGCTGTGCCACACAGCAGCTGGGAGGGTGAGAGGAGCAAGAAATAGCAGGCCCTTGGCTGCAGCTGTACGCTGTGGAGAGGAGCCCATGCAGGAACAGGTGACCTGGCAGGAGCTGCTGCCCGTTGAGGACCCAGGTTGGAGCAGTTTGCTCCTGTTGGACAGACCCCGTGGTATGGACCCATATCTGGAGCAGTTCTTGAAGAGCTGCTACCTGTGGGAAGCCCACACTGGATCAGTTCAGCAAGGACGGCATCCCATGGGAGGGACCCCACAGCCCAGGGGATGAGAGTGACCGAGAAGGAGCAGTGGAGAAGAAGCGCTACAGACTGATCACAACCTCCATTCGCCCATTACCCTGAGCCGCTCAGAGGGAGGAGGTAGAAGAGGGTGGATGGGGGGGGGGGGGGAAGGTGCTTTTGGTTTCTTTCCTTTGTTTCTCTCTTCTCTAGCTAGTTAGTTAGTAATAGGTAATAAATCTTACTATCTCCCTATGCTGATTCTGTTTTACTTGTCACAATAATTGCTGAGCAATCTTTCCATCTAGATCTCTGGCTAGCTCAGTCAGTAGAGCATGGGACTCTTAATCCCAGGGTTGTGGGTTTGAGCCACATGTTCGGTGCCAAAAAGAACTGGGATGGTTTTACTCGGGTGGGTGGCCAAGCTCCACCTCAGCTACTCTCTCAGTCCCCCTCCTCAAAGGGAAAGGGGGAGAAAATATGATGCAAGGGCTCAAGGGTTGAGATAAGGACGGGGATATCGCTCAACAATTATCGTGACAGGCAAAAACAGAATCAGCATAGGGAGACAGTAAGATTCATTGCTTATTGCTAACTAACAAGCTAGAGAAGTGAGAAACAAAGGAAAGAAACCAAAAATGCCTTTCCCCAATCCGCCCTCTTCCACTTCCTCCCCTCAAGTGGCTCAGGGGAACAGGGGAATGGAGGTTGTGGTCAGTCTATAGAACTTTGTCTCCGCTGCTCCTTCTCGGTCACTCTCGTCCCCTGGGCTGTGGGGTCCCACCGAACTGATCCAGTGTGGGATTCCCAAAGGCAGTAGCTCTTCAAGAACTGCTCCAGATATGGGTCCATACCACGGGGTCCATCCATCAGGAGCAAACTGCTCCAACTTGGGTCCCCTACGGGCAGCAGCTCCTGCCAGGTCACCTGCTCCTGCCGTGGGCTCCTCTCCATGGCCTAGAGATCCAGCCCAAAATCATCTCTTTCAGGAGTTCTCCGCAGGCCACAGCCTCCGTCAGTGCAGGTCTACCTGCTCCACCATGGTCTCCTCCAGGGGCTGCAGCATGGAACCCTGCTCCACCATGGGCCTCACCACAGGCTGCAGGGGACTTCTGCTCCGGCACCTGGAGCACCTCTTCCCCTCCTTCTTCACTGACCTTGGTGCGTGCAAGACTGTTTCTCACTCCTCTCTCACTCCCAGCTGCTGTGTAGCAGCATTTCTTTTTCCCCATCTTATATATATGCTTTCACAGAGGCGCAAACAACACTTATTGGCTCGGCTCTGGTCAGCAGCAGGGCCCTTATGGGGCAGCTTCTAGATTCTTCTGACAGAAGCCACACCTATGGCTCCCTACTACCAAAATCTTGCCACGTAAACCCACTACACTTGGGGAATCCATGCTGTCTACTCCCAATGATTTCCTTGTCCTTCCTGCACCTGGAAATGGTTTCCAGGATGAGTGCTTTCAGCACCGTCCCAGGGAAGGGGGTGAGTGTGACCGGCCTGAGGTTCCCCAGGTCCCCCTCCTTGCCTGGCTTGTGGATGGCAGTGACGTTTGCTTCCCTGCACTCTTGGGGCACTTCTTGCAGTTGCCAGGAACAAGCAATGATTCCTGAGAGTGGCCTTGCAATGGCATCAGCCAGCTCCCTCTGCACTCATGGAGGAATCCCATCAGGGTTCCTGGGATTCTCTCTCTTGGTTTTCTCAAGGCTTGCCCGACCCCATGGATGGGGTTTCCGTGGCAAGGTTGAGGTAGCGGGCTGGGGGCTGCAGAGGTGGGCTCTGTGAGAAGAGACCGGGGGCTGCCTCTTCTCACGGCAAGCCCCCATCAGCTGCCTGGGCCTCCTCCTGCAGACCCCTGAGCCCGAGGCCTCAGCTGTCGTGTGACGGGCTGGTGCAACAGCCCCAAGGCAGCCGGGCTCCCTCCGCTGCTCTCCCTGAGGGCGGCGTGCAGCAGAGATGCCCCCCTGCGCAGTCTCCAGGACTGCATGGGGGTGCAGTGAGGGACGGGGAAGGAGGCCTCAAACACCACTGGAAGGTCACAGTTCTTTAGTGGCGGCCCGGAGACGAATGCAGGCCGGCTGCGCTACGCCGTCTGCACTTCCTCCAGCTGCAGGACACCCATCTTGGTGGCTCCATCGTCTGCCTGCTGTCGGGGTGCTGAGCCATGGGCAAGGAGCTGGGCCCAGCCTGAGGCTCCGTGTCATGCCAGGGCCTCCAGGAACGGTGTGAGCAGTGATTCCTTGCGCGCCTGGCATTGTGGTGAGGCCTTGCCAGCCTTTCTGGAGGTGGCCTCACCTGCCTTGGCTGGATGTCACCTCCTGGAGAGTCCACGTCCATGGGCAGGACATTGTTCTCTGCAGGTGGCACCTGCACAGGCTGCATCCACTGTTTCAGCCAGTTCCTGTTCATGGCCTGGCTGTTACCCATCAAGGGTGGCACAAAACAGAATCAGCATAGGGAGATAGCAATAGGCAATGAATCTTACTAACTAACAAGCTAGAGAAGTAAGAAACAAAGGAAAGAAACCAAAAACGCTTTTCCCCCACCCACCCTCTTCTACCTCCTCCCCTCAAGTGGCTCAGGGGAACGGGGGAATGGAGGTTATGGTCAGTCTATAGCACTTTGTCTCCGCTCCACGGCCTACAGATCCAGCTCCAAAACTTCTCTTTCAGGAGTCCTACACAAGCCGCAGCCTCCATCAGTGCAGGTCCACCTGCTCCACTGTGGTCTCCTCCATGGGCTTCAGCATGGAACCCTGCTCCACCATGGTACTCCGTGGGCTGCAAGGGGACAGCCTGCTTCACCATGGTCCTCACCACAGGTCACAGGGGACTTCTGCTCCAGCACCTGGAGTGCCTCTCCCCCTCCTTCTTCACTGACCTCAGCGCCTGCAAGGCCATTCCTCACTCCTCTCTCGCTCCCAGCTGCTGTGTAGCAGCATTTCTTTTTCCCCTTCTTAAATATGCTCGGCTCTGGTCAGCAGTGGGGCCCTTACCTAACATGGGGCAGCTTCTAGATTCTTCTGACAGAAGCCACCCCTATGGCCCCCTGCTACCAAAACCTTGCCACGTAAACCCACTACAGCTTGCAAACAAATTAAGATTACGTGCTAAGCTATCTGAAGAATTAGGTCAGTCCATAATCAGTTTTTAATGAATACGCTAAAATCTAGATGAGCTGTGTTGTCATCTTGTGGCACGGAAGTTTCAGTGGCAAGAACACTCAAGAGCATCTTCAGCAGTTTCCTGCTCAAGAACACCTAACACATAACACCTAAGTCAAGGACTTAAGATCATTTTAGCAGAGAAATACATCTCCAGTGATTCACATTAATTACAAGTTTATTTGGAAAGAGTGGGGGAAATAGCGTACCTAGCATGAAAGATGGCAGATGCACTTCCACAAGAGTCATTTAAATGTGGTCATGACTTAGCGTGAGCTTTTCTAGCACAAAAACTTGGAGACAAACGAAGTTATACATATATATGTTATGGTTCCCTCAGTAAAATGAAAGGTTGAATTATTGTCAGGACACGCAATACATGTGTCCTCAAATTCACCTGTGCTAAGTCCCCTCACCTCCAAGCACAATCCACGCATTTCTTTTCCTCAGTGCTTTTTAAAAAGGAGAGGAAGACAGACTTTAGAAAACTTTTGAAGACAGCATTAGATACCTTCAGCTGCACCTTATAAAATTGATATAAAAATAAATTTGTCACCAACTTGTACAAAAATTCCTCCCCAGGGCTTTACAGTTCTATTTATTCATAATAAGCATTGTCTCCTTAAAAAAAAAAAAAAAAAAAAAAAATATTTTTTTTATGCATGATTCACTACCCCTGCTCATATGGCATCCAGAACCAACTTCACTTTTTCCACCTTTACATTAAAAAAGGTTGATACAAAAACAGTAAAATATTACAAAACATGATTAAAAGCTGTCTTAGCTGCAACCATTTAACCAGTACTCCCCATACTACAAACCCTAGCATATACCCAAGTGTCAGAGCCGTCTCCAACAAGGCCATATTCTCATGCATTCCCTCACCACAACCCATCTTGGTCAATGAAATGCAGCCCCTGTGTAGGAGTCCATGTTCCAACACCCCACTCATGATAATACTGCATGAACTACAAAAGCAGCATCACTGGTCAAAACAATGACAGGAAATGGTGAAATTTACTTCCCCACTCAAAAACATTCACTCCCCAAGCCCCTTTTATAACAGACCTAGGTGACGCTTTCCATGCTACACAGAAGTGAGTAAACTTGGTTTATTCACTACTTAAAAGACAGATTTTTCTTTTGAAATTGTCTGAAAGGGGCCCAACATGAGACAGCAGAAAGCATCAGGGTCACTACAGAGCCAGTTCTTAGTAAGCTGTCAAAGAGTTCAACAGCCTCCAACTATCCACAGCTTCACATTTCCATTATAAGGAGTTATATGCACACAGGGAAAATCAGACAGGTGTTAGAACAGTTACTAACAAGTGCCAGCACCTTCCCCATTACCTTCAATAACCAGAGGACCTGGAAGGAGAAAGTCACAGGGCCTTGTGGCTTCCCCAGGCAACCACATCAGCCCCACCTGGTGCAGTGAACTCAGTGGAACAAGACAGGTGTACATTCCCCTGCTGCCAAAAGAGTTACTAGCTCTAGGCTAACACTGGAAAGACTTATTAGGACTCACTTCAAAATACTTCTAGGTCACCCCTAGAACATATAACTGTCTGCAAGTTTGAAAATATTAACGTTTTTAAACCCAAGTTCCTGTAAAATAAAGTTTCCCTTAAAAATTAAATTCAAAGGCCTGTTGGTAAAGCAAGCGGAAAAACATTTGCAGGTTTAGGGACTGCCACATAAAGCAGAAAAAGCTATTATGGCACCTACACACATCCAAAAAGTCCTCTGGCTAGAGAAAAGCTGTACTACTAAAACTAATACCACAGATTTCTTTAAAAGTTGCACATTTTTCCTATATATGTGTGACATAGGAACTCTGCAAAATTCCTTGTGCAAATGCAAACAGAACATCCCCATTCTTAAGACTTTGGAGTTCATAAGTGGAGTCTATAAGAGCAGCTTGTGATCAAGGAGACAACGGAAAGCCTAAGCATAACTAGTTTCAGCATAACTAGCTTGTAACAGCTACCACCATCAAAACACATTCCTAAAGAACAATTCTGCTCTGCAGAAACAAACCTGACTCATTCTAATCTTCTGGTTTGGATTTTAATCTTCTGGTTCGGGGTTTTCCGATGGACTATATTACTCAAAATAACTACAAGCAGCCTTAACATTTGTATTTATTTTTTTATTAGGTTTATTATGACTTAGAGTTTCTATTACTCCAGCTGGGTAAACCACATTTGAGTAAGTTTAACTGCAGGACTTCAGTTTCAGCCAAAATCATTTTTGCGTTACTTTATTGTAATATAGCTTTAAATTTAACATTTAAAACTTACTTCATTAATAAGCAAGCCAAGCTCAGTAGCTTCAGTGCAGGATGTACTGTATGTAATTTGCCGCACATTCATGTTAAATTTGAAGTACATGGAGAAGAGACTGGTCAACTATACGATTCATAGGAGAAAGCAAAATAAGCACCTTTTTTTTTTTTTTTTTTAAATAGTCAAAAACAGTTCTCAAATCAATGTTTCTTACATAAAATCAACTTGCTTCTGGCTCCAGGAGCTACAGTTTGGATAACAGCAAAATGCTATTCTTCCACATCAATTTTCTACACTAGCACAGGAAATCTTCAAAGCAACAGGTACTTCAAAGCAACAGGTACTGGGCTTTAACTTTCGTTGTCTTGAGACAATCTGTTCTCCCTGTGTTTATCAGATAAATACATGCATTTTTGATCATTGTGGCATGGGTTAACAGAGCAAATAACTGGGACTAAAATGGAAAAACAAATTTCCACTTTAAGGTACAAGCAAACGTATTACTGCAAATAATTTAGAGTTCTCTCAAGAAATGGCACAAACCAAATAAAAACCCAGATAAATTTTGTTTTAAGTGGTACTAGACTGAAATTATGCTTCAGAGTATTAATGGGATTTAAATGCAAGAAAGAAATAATTGAAAAGGCTCTGTATATTCAGGCTAGACCAAAAGCACTTTTGTATTTTAGTTCATGTATGGTATTTTAGTTCATGTATGCAGAACTCTGATACCGTGTTATACCGTGTTACCTTTACTACACATAAAGTGTTAGAAGCTGCAGAGCATAAGCATCTTAGTTGTACACACCAGTTAATGAATAAACAGAATAGATGAAGAATGATTTTCACATGTCCTTTGTGTTCACGATTCCAACTCCTGATTCTCCTTTTGGGACAAAAATCCCTCTCGGTCAAATAAATACTAACATTTAGATACCATCTTATTTCAAAGTGCCAGTTGGAAATGTAGCCTCCAGATGAATACTAGCTTTATGCAGTATTATTTTACTTGTCTTATGAATCTTAGTTACTAGCCATAACTGAAAGTAATGTATATTGAGTCCTCAGGTGATGTGCAAGTTATGCTATGTAACACAGGTGGGGAGTTTTGAACAGTTACTATCTTGCTTTGGAAAGATCTTACATTTGCCCCATAAGCTTCAGAACCTCTAGCTACAATATTGTGCAACTTTGTGCCACTGTTGACATCTTTGAGAGCTCTTCAACATAAAGAAATTTGATGGAAGCACCACAAAGCAAGGAAATCATGCTCTTAAAGAGCTTTGAATTCTGAGAATTTTAAACACATCATTGCTGTCTTGCCTTGACTACAGAACACCCATGAAAGGGCATCAGGGTAAAAAGGAACAAGACTCAAATAACAGGGAAGATAATACGAAAAAGATCTGACTCTACAAGTACATAAGCAGAAGTCTTGAAGAGCCATATATTAACAGAGCTCAAGGTGCCTTAACTTAGCTAGAACACTAGAATTTAGTATTGTGGATCTAGCATAGCTGCATTTCATGTAAGAGAAATCAGCATATGCTTCCAGTTAAGCATGCATACCACCTCACTAAATACCCCTTTTCCAACTTGCAGGTTTGGATTTCTTCATTTTTTATTCCTCCTGTATTATCCCCTCCTTCGGCAGAGATTCCGAGCCCCTAAAACCCAGCAGTCTGCATCAAAAAGAAGAGACTTCTTGTAGCTACATAAAAGTTCCTTGACATATCCTTTCCCATTCAGAAACTGATTTGCAGCTGATCAATCTTGATCTTCATTTCAGTTTTAGATTATGCTTAAGTTATGGCAGCCAGAGTTTGATCCTATGAATGTAAGCTCAACACAAAAAGAAAGCCATTTATTCTTTTTAATTCAGCCTTACAACATGTTTATCCAGAGCTTTTTATATCAACTTCCAGTTTTAAATTATTTTCTTAGCACTTTACAGAACCTGTGTGCCTCTCCCTCCCAAGGGAAATAGCATCACACAGACCCTTAAGTTAGTCCAAGTTTCCACGTGACCAGAAGTCTTACTTGTTAAGAGAACACCCCTTTGCCAACTACTCCCCCACACTCCCTCTCCTCCCACCCCTCCCCAGCAATGGGCAATTACTTCACAAGAAATGTAAAATGGGATATGGGTGTACACAAAACCTACCCTCCACTAATACTGAACAGAAAAGCCTATTTTCCAATTACAGGACATCTTCCTCTAAATTTAGGTCAGCACTGGTGCAAGCTGCACTGTGTATTATTACCACAAGGATAATACCAATAAGTACATATATTTTCCTCAAACTGAAGATTTAAAAGCCTATGAAGTTAATTGGGGGAAGTTTAATATTGCTACTTCAGAGCACTAGAACACAAAGTGAACCCAGTAAAGATCCTGGTATTGATTCAATATTAAGTATTAATTGCATGACCATCATAGCACCTCTTTACATTAATCACACAATCACCAGAATTATCAACTGCTTTTAAAACTAAAAAGGGTACAGTCCAATATTTATAACTTGCACACTGTTACTATAGAGAAACTAGGTGCATGGTACAGTGCTGCAAAAATGGAAGCCTGCAGTTTTGACAAAGATGCCAAGTCATGTTGTAGACAATTTCAGTCAAACTGGCAATACTGTTGAAGCAAATACTCAACACAGCAGGAAATAAAGGACAAAAAAAAGCATTCTATAACCAAATAAACATCTGAAATTTCCTTTCCCTTTAAGAATACAAGTAAGGTCACTTTTAGCCTTGGAACGGATACATGTTCGCCTATGATGATCTTGCTAACTACTACACAATATCTGATGTCCTCTGCTAAGAATATAGTTTAAGAAAGCCGCAGTAACAAGAGGCATCTAATGTAATATCTAAAATTTCTTATGGCAATTATTGAATTCATTTGTCTTAAACAGTGAATATGGGAAGATGGTCTCATGTTTCCTTTTCAATAGTACTCTGAGGATCAAGTGGCTTTCAAGCAGCATGGTGGGTTTGAAATTTTTGCAGTTTAGATCATTCTGTTGCGTTTATGAGTTGGTGAGTCTGTAATGACATCGCCACACTGGGCTGAGGTACGCTTTCTAGTTCCACCATTGTCCAAGTGGAGTGCCATTTCTTCTGATATGAAAGTGTTCAAATCAACATCATGGAGTCCATTTCTCCTTCGACTAGCATTGGAGCCACTGCTCACGTGAGTAGGAGAGCCTGGGGTACTTGAGCGAACACTTATACTAGCCATTGCACCACTAAGACCTAGGGGGAAAAACAAAAAGAGCATTTAGGTCAAGCAGTAAAGAAAGTTAATTTCCTGTGTGTAGAAGGGATGATATTAACAGTGATACATTACAGGAAGTTCATTCTGTTTGTACCACACCTACTTATCTGAAGTCCAGAACACACCTTCCCAACTTTTAGTGCATCTAAAAGATCAGAGGAACCACTTTTTATGACATTGAAAGTGATCTTACACAGCAGGTTGTAAGAGCACACTACAATTGTAGCTCCATCGGCAAATGAGCTGTGTGTACATACCACAGACAGAACAGGCTACTTCCATGTGAAGGCTTCAACCTAAGCCATTAGTGTCACAGAAGGAAAGTCTCCCTACTAGAGCCTTATTTACCAAGTCCCCTTAATTCTAAAAAAAAATGCAGTATGACAGCAGATCATAGATACATTTGCACAACAACTCAAATAATGAAACACTATTTTAGGGCTACCACAATTAGCCAACACATTAGTATTCAGAAGAGCATTTAATCAGAAAAGCAAAGCCACATGTCAAACCCCCAAAGTTTACTACTGGCAGTTCTGATCCAAAACAATGCATTATGTTCAGGTTACCTGTTTTGACAAAGCAACAGCGGGGTGTTAGTGTTTATTTTTCTTGTTTAAAAGAAATTTCTTGTAGATACATCATGCTGATTTAAACATCTCTTCAGTAGCATTACTATTACAGCTTAACTAGCAAGAGCAGGACATTCCAAAACAGGGTCAGGACATGCAAGACTAACAATCCTTCTCTACTTGAAATTTAGGCTACACTTTAAGTATCTTCACTGTCCTAACTGCTTCAAACCAATATTAAAGAGTACAAAAGTCTACTAGTCTTGGAGAACTACCAAAGCGGGAATTGTGAGAATGACAGAACAAGATCTAGATCAGTAGACTTTTTCCTAGCAATAAGAAAAAGCAAGTAAGTTTTATGGGATTTCCTTATTATTAACCCTGAAGATCTTGAGCTCCATATTAGTAACCCTGAAGATCTTGTACTCTTTGATGTCTTCACCAGTCAGAAGTACCCTGTACCTTTCTTTGTCCAGCTATCATACTCTGATCTGTGTGCACTGCCACATCATGTGCAGTCAGCTAGGCAGCCAGCAGCCACATACTGACAAGTGAAGCCTAACCCAACCCTACTTATTAGCTGCCAATAGGTCAAACAAGTGGCTCCAAAGGCTCTGTGAAGCTCAGCCGTAGAAGCTACCTTATACATAAGCTCTGCTTTGGGGTTAGGAGAAATTCAGTTACTTGGAAGAACAATTGACAGAACAGCTTACATGCTGCATGTTTCTTGACCAGATGAACCACATTCCATTTAAGTATTAAAGTATTAGAAGCATGCTTTGGAAGTCTGATATTCCTATTCTTTGCTCGAGCTAGGCTGTATTGCAACAAATGGAGCACACAGCATATGCATTCCCTCAGTCAGCATGCATTAGGTTAGAAAGTCTCCACTGTTTCAGATTTGCTCCCTGAATATCATTGCCATTAAACAAACCAGTCAGAAATCTGACCACTTGTCAAGTTATGAAATAGCACCCTAGACTGCTATCTACAGCACATAGTATCTCCTGATGAAGAGTTAAGACAAAAAAAGCCACTAGATCTGTTGCTAGAAACCCCAGGTAGAAGATAAATGGCTTTGAAACCCAGCTGCAGTGACAGCAGGTTGATACACAAGTCAGGATAGGGCAGGTTCACACATCTCACTATCATTCATGAGTGCTGAATTAACATTTAAAGCTCATTCTTTCAGTATTATACACTGTGCATACTTAAAAGCACATTTTAAAGCCTGACTAGAATCTTGTAGTCATCTGCCATCTACAGTGGCAGAAAGTACTTGAAGAGCAGAAACTTTTAATAAAAAGCTAGTTCAAAATAGAGGTTTGTTCTTGCACTCCCAGCATCAGGTTGAGCTCAAATTGAAAATTATGAGAAGAGGCTCATATATACCTACCAAAAAGTAGTAAAGCAGCTAATTGGATGATAGATACCTAAGCAAAAAAAAAAACAAGTGTGCAAAACTCAGGGAGGTTACAAATCACTGCACAAAACACAGCAGCAAGTTTAATTTCAACTGATGTAACATAAATTAGAAAAGCATGAGTTCATCCTGCACATTTCAGTTGGAAAAACAACTGACAGCACAGAGGGTGGATGTTCTGACATCATTTCAAAGCCTAGTTGATACCTTGTGAAGACTTCCCCACATTGATTCCAAACAAAACTGCTCTGAACACACAGGTTCAGCACTGTTACTTCCACTGAGAATCAACAGCTTACACCACTTCTATCAGTCACCGTTGTTATATGCAGCTCTTAATCAAATGGTCATTGTGTTCTCTTATCAAAAAGTGTATTCTAAATAAAATAAAAAACTGACCTGTGAGGTAAGAACATTTTTAGGCACCCAAGAGCTGTTTTTAAATAGAGCCTTATCAAATAAGGAGCATTTTAAAACAATAGTTACAAAAGTCAAATTAAAAGACATATCCAATACACTGCAACACATTCTAAAACACACTGACAAGGTTTGCAAGCGATGCCTCAAGCAGGCATTTTCTCTTCAATATTTACATAATACCAAACCACTGCAAATTTAAATTCAAAGCCAGCCTCTAGGAGATTATTTGGAAGGTAGAACCTTCAAACCTGGTGCCAAAGGCAGTAGTCATTTTGATTTAGTTTCTACAGAGATCAGAACTTGAGGACATTACACCATACTTCTAGTTACTGTTTAATTTTGCATCTGGTACAGGCATTTAGTAATACTGATGTAATAAGCCAGTCTTTACTTAGTACACTAAAAGTGTTACTCTGAGTCTCAGTTACTAGCAGTTACTATATTACATAGCACTACAAACATTACAATTTAAGACAAAGCAATCAAACTAATATGGGAGAGTCAAAGAAAATTCAAGGCATGTACTGAAACCTCAAGTTGCCATTTCATGGAAGTAATGTCTTTGAAGACACTCAATGCAATTGAAGAGATGTGTTTTTTGTTGACAGAACATCTTTTTGAAGCAATGATCCACAGTTCATTTCTTCTAGTAAAGAGGTCATGTAAGAAAAAATATCAATTTATTGTGAATTATTCTGAGAAAGTTTTCAGTGTATTCCAACACATCTACCAAAGCATGTAAGCATTTAAAGAAGTAAAGGAAGCAGTAATATATATACTAAGATGACATGATTGTTAGCAACACCATTTCACAGCCTCAAACTTCTATACTGTGATTAACAGGACCTAATCACAGGCACATTCATTTTTGTCTACACAACAGTACAGATTTAAATAGCTACTAAGACTTTAGTTCTTCCATTAGCCCATGCTTATCTCTGAAGTTTCCCACTTTATACATTAGAAATCTTTTTCACTACAGAGGCTTTTTAAAAACAGGTGATTCTCTCCTTTTTAAACTTTAAAGAGCTGTATGCCATATCCAAAATAATTTGCAGTATTACTTATTCTTATTCCTGCTCTTCCTTTTTCACAGAAATCTACTTGCATCTGAAAAATGCATCTAGATCCTTCTATAACACTACTAGGAAAAGCTTGAGTATGGCTCGCACTGCCGCACTGGTTAGAACTTCTCATTTCCAGTTACAGCATATATTAGCACTGACTTAACTGAAGCTTTATGAACTGCAAGCTGAAGTTTTACCTGCACTACAACCATGTCCACAATGTTACTTCAAGTTCACATCCTGAGTAACTACTGCTCAGCACAGCAGTATTAACTACTGTTTTCCAGATGTTTTAATCAGCAAGTAAAAAAAGGAACAACCACATTAAGTGCAAATAAAGCAGGAATTAACCCCAGATACATACAGAATATAGATCCTTCTCATTCCTCTATGCTGTACCTTTAAATTACTGCTAATAAACCAACTTTCAGCAGTACATAACACAATCCTATGACAGGCACATACAGAACCTTTGTGCCAATTTAAAACCTATGAAACTGAACTCTGCCCTCCCATTACAACTTCCACCAGCTGTTTCTTCCCCACATTTTTTTAAATGAAAAAGACATTCTATATTGCAATTTAACATTTTAAGACAAGACCTAATAGAAGTTTAGGGTTTTAAAGAAACCAAGCCACACACTTCCACATAGTAAAGGTTTGCCCCAAAGGGACTGAATGATATACATCAACAGTAAAGCTAATGAGCAAGAGTACTAACCATGCTGCTGACCCCAATTTTTAGTATTAAGTACACTACTGTTCAATATTACCTTCCTAGGCTTGCTTCACATCTTGCAAAAATGATAGCACTTGCTCCCATTATGCTGGAAGACTGGTTTGTGGAGCATGGATCGCATCCCAGATTAAAACCAAATATTTACAAGCAGAATGTGGAGAACCACCAGCATGCAGTCTTGCAGACAAACATAGCATGTTAGCTATATCAAGGCAGAAAGTGACCAGGCACATCAGCTTTTGGGAATTTTATTGTTGTCAGCTCAATTTGATGTAATCTTTATTTGAAAATCTTCTTTTACAGAACTGGGATACATTGATACACATTCAGGGTACATAAAAAATGCATCTACACCTATGCTAACTGCAAGAATGTTTTAGGGTTAGGTGGGAGTTAAAACTCAAGTTTGAAAAGCTGAACAAAAATATTTTTCACCATCACGTCTAAAAGTTAGAATGACATTAGATGCAGTTCTTGAAGTTTCAGAGAAATCCACTTGGACCTCGGGGTAATAGATCATACATTACCTTGAGCTAACTGCTCAAGGTTTCTTAAGATCTGAAAAGTTAGTCTTTAATGAGTTTCTAGCCATACTTGATTTCAAGGGTACCCTCCAGTACACCAATAACAGAGAACACTTCTACTTGCCAGAGTTTACTCTCTGAAGAGTAGTTAGTTCCAAAAACATCCTACAGTACCCATAAGTTACACTACAGAACTTCAGTAACAGGTCCACAGTGTAGTTATACCAGTAGAGCAAAGAGGTAGATCACATACTATAAGCTTTTTGTAAGTATAGCTTGCCTTAACATTATTTTTAGCTACTGTAAAAGAGTCTTCCCCAAATATCACAAAATTAAGTTTTGGTTTTGAAATCCCTAGCTTTTGTCAAGAAAGCCATTAACCATCTTGCTAAGCTACAATATATGCCAGATAAAACAAGGTTTAAAGACTGAAACAGCAAGGTTAAAAAAGCAGTTTCAGGAAAAAAAACTTTCCTGTGCAGCTACAGCTTTAAGCTTCATAGCTTATTTTGTGTCTTAAACGCATGCTCATCTGTTTCATTAAAGACTTTGCTTAAAACAGCAAGTTTCAGTATCACCCCTGTTTCAGCCCATCCATGCCACCAATAGAGGAAATACTCTACTTCCACAGGAAACCTATCAGCATAAAAAAGTCTTTACACAGTAGCCAAAAACTCTGCTTAAAGCCTTAATCCTGAACACTTGCTAAGGCTGCTACTCACTACCATCAAGTTCCCTCACAATGCCTAGAAGCAGATCACATTTAAACAGCCTGACAAAAATGCACATGCACAGACCTACAAAGTACTTTAAATTATGAACACCTGCAGATCATTCACAGGTTTCAAAAGTCATAATAGTTCTGAGGAGACCAATGATAAATAGGAAAATAGTTTAGGAGTAGTTTGGCCACTACTTCCCTAAAGGCAGGAAGTAGATGTAGGAATGCTCATTGTAAGCAATAACAAAAAATTACAGGGCCCAACACAGGCTTAGTCACTAAAGGAGTAGCACAAAAAGAGCCCAGATATAAACTGATACTGGAGAAAAATTAATCCAGGTGACAGACACGTGGTCTTGTCAGCCACCTCATGGAGAATACAATTCCAGCCCCTACAATGCATTACGGGGCAGAGAACTTCCCACAGTGCTCATGAGCCTTCTTTCATATTCCATTACTATTCCTTCAGTTTTGTTACTTCCATAATACACCTCTATCAAGCAGATACTAAGAAACAAGGACGTGAGGATAACTATACTACCAGTGAAAACACAAGCTGACTCTGCTTGAGAGAACTATCTGCAGTGATATGCATCTGCCTAGCTTACTCTAACCCAACAGCAGCCTTTAAAGCAAGCTGCACGCAGGATTTAACTGTGGTTTCATGAAAGATTTTTCAGAAGGCTGCTTATCACTTTGAATCAGGTGAAAGTCAGCTTCTGCAGCAGTTGCCTTCATTAAATTAGCTTAACCTAGTGAATAAGCTGTACTGGTACACAATTCTCTAACCAGCCTCCAGTATGAGAGGGAAAACTGCCAAATACTATATGACTCGGTGGCAGCAGCATGCTTCATTGAAATGGCAACAGAGCAGCAAACAAGACCAGAATTAGGCTGTCACCTAGACAGTAACAGTGTCTGGCTTATGTATCTTGAAAAACTGCCACAGACCAGAAGCAAATACTGCATTTTCAGGAATCCACTCATCTAGTTAACTCGTTAATTCTATTCCCACTAAGGACTAAACAGTAAAGATTGTTTATTCTTCCAGAGTTATTATTTCTAGACTTTCATCTTTAAGTTTTCATGAATGGTCTAACTATTGATACTTAAAGAATCATAGAATACCCTGAGTTGGACTGGACCCATAAGGATCATCAAGTCCAACTCCTGGCATCACACAGGTCTACCCAAAAGTAGAGACCATGTGACTAAGTGCACAGTCCAATCACTTCTGAAATTCAGACAGGCTTGGTGCAGTGACTACTTCCCTGGGGAGCCTGTTCCAGTGTGCAACCACCCTCCCAGTGAAGAACCTCTTCCTGATGTCCAGCTTAAGCTTCCCCTGCCTCAGCTTAACCCCTTTCCCACAGGTCCTATCACTGGTGATTACATAGAGTAGGTCACTTGCTTCTCCACTCCCCCTCATGAGGAAGCGGTAGAGACTGATGAGGTCCCCCCTCAGCCTGCCCTTCAAGCTATCTGCTACCCTTTAGCATTTTTAAAAGACAAAAATACATAGGTGAACTGCTTTTCATATTAAATACATTTTATCACTTGCAAGGAAAAAGTTCAATGCAGAACTAGCTACTGAACATCCTTATCTTAGAAAAAAAGATACACCACCAACATTGCTGATGACAGCAATGAAGCTTGGTGTCTTAAGAATTCTCATACTAAGACAGGGAACTAGAACTGAGTTCTGAACAGGACTCTTGCATTGAGGTCAACCTACAACACCCCTTTCCAGTGTACTTCTTGAAGCAGAAGAGCACTGTATTAACCTGTGCAGAACAAAAAGGACACTAGAGTGAGGTAAGGTTCCCCAAGGACAAAATTCCAGACATTAGATGACCTTCCCTACCCCGCACAGATCTGTTACTTGCTACTAGCAAAAACTTAATATTTAACTAGTTGCTAGCATAGTATTATCATTTTTCCAAGAATTCTGTTTACTTTAGCATTGGTAAAAATGCCAAGTCTCTTGGTGCTTCAAAAATGCTACCAGAAGTTGATACTTAGTTCTACAGCTCTGAACTCTGTTAGGACCCAAAATGCATTTTTATACACTACCTTTTCCTCATTCAAAGTGTGACAATGCAACTTTTTAGTAATTAGAAGCCTTATACATGCAGAACTGCTCTTAGAGAATTAGGTAAATGTCTTCAGCTAGAGCACAGGTACATGACATGACATTAGGACACCAACAGTGACCAAGAGCCAAAGCATAAGACTTTAAGAACCCCCACCCAATTTCAACCAAGTAGTATTGAAAAAATTACTGTTACCATGCAGAGCTATGGCTTCACGGAAGGGTTGCAAATCAGTCTCTACAGATGAGCTAGTTTCTGTGGAAGTAGCTCGGTTAGGGGATACTACAGTCAGTCTTGGGGGAGCTCTAGAATTTCTTGGAGGAGGAACTTTTCCACATAGGAAGCTGATCAAGTCTTCTCTACGAATAGTTCTTCTGCGTTTTTTAACCCACGCTAACACATCCTTATTGCGACGCTGATAGCCAATCTGAATTCCTACATCAAAGCTTCGCTGATGGGCATCCACACTCTCTGCAAGAAGACAAAAGTATTCTTAGTACATGTTACAGGTAAAACATATAGCATGGTACATCACTGATATGGCTTCCTGTCAACTGTAAACATTTCTTCTACCTGTCACTATGGAATGATGCATATTAAACCTAAACAGAATATGAACAAAATAAGTTCCCTTTCCCACCCAACATTACACATCAGAAAGTTTGCTATACTACATGTCAACTGCACAGCACTACTGAGGAAATCATACTGTATTAACATTAAAATCACAGAGGTGGTCAGTCTGAAACTGGGTACTTAACAGACAAGCATTGGCTTAAGGAGCAGCTGCATGTTTTGACTGCATTCTTGAAGTAGATCAAGACAGTTAGAAAAACCCACATAAAGGAACAACAGATTTTCTCAATTCCACGAGAAGGAATTTCCAGAAAACTCCGATTTCTTTAGAGTCCCTCTAATTTAAGTTCCCTGGAGAAACAGTTTGCAGGAGACTATCGTTTTTGATAACGAAAAACAGTATCCCCAGTGACTTTCCATTAGGCAGCAACATTCACAAAGGAAGTCTCAAGTTTTCTTTCCCTATTTAGACCCCATTAAAAGTTTGATACACAGAAGCTTGAACTGTGCTACCTGTAATTAAACCTGCTACAAAAAGCAATTTAATTCTCCATTCATGTTAATGGTCATCTGTGTACAGAAGTACACTTCACCTCTAAAAGGCACTCCTAAATTATTTGCATTATATTGCTTTCAAAGTTCAGTAAGTACATTCCTGGCTACTAGTTTAAGAACTACAAGAAAATATCACAGAAAAAGTAACAGGTGGGACAAGCCATATTTCTCTACCCAGGAATGCCGATCTTGAGATAGATTCAGAGCTTTGCCAGCAACGATTTCATTTTTATAGAAGCTGCCACGATATTATATCTTGCTCCATTAAAAGTAAAATAGTATCCACTCCAATTCCACTTTATTTCCGTGTTTGTTTTAAACCTGGCAAAGCTAATTAAAACTACTTTTTGTATTCTTGCATTACTAATGAAGTCTAATGTAATACTGTTCTGGGCAAACAGCTTTTAAGAAATTTAAGAACAGCTGTCCAAGACACTTGGACAGTTTACAGGCAAACTGACATACACATCTAACCTAGTTCTCACATACAAAAACAAGAATAATCAGTTAAAATGTTTAAGAATTGCATTTAAGTCTCCACTGCACAACTCCTAAAAGACAGCACTAAAACCAACACTATCAAATGCTCTCCAAACAGAATGGAACTCACCAAGAGAAACATCTCCAACAGATCATATTTTAAAAGCCACAAGGCTTCACTGTAAGCTGTACAGGTACACTGAGAACATTAACACATTACTTCCATGCACTCTTTAATAAGAGTATTTTTTTCTTATGCTGCTTTCTAACCAAAGGACTAGACAACTTACAACTGCTAATTCCTGTCAAGGAATGGCACCATGACAGATTACTCCTCCAGCCATTTTATGCTCCACAGCATCTAAGAATCCAATGCACTAGTAAAAGCTCCCAAACACTTTAGACCTAGTTTGGACACTGACAGCATTCCTTTAATCCCTTCCTGAAATACCTTGAGAAAGCCCTAAGAAATAAAGAGCCCAGCTTTATGTAAACAACCTGCTCTTCTTGTATACAAGTACCCTTGACAAAGGCTAACTAGAAATTAGTATGAGGTCAAACACTGACTACTGATGTACCCTGGACAAATTTCAAGCATTGTTACCCTGGGAAAGATTAGATTTGCATTAAAAGCTACAGCTGCTTTGTTTACGAAGTTCAGCTGGCAAAATATACAAGCAGTCAAACTGCCTACATTTTGCAATTATGAAGTACTAACACCACCAAATATACATTTATTAATAAGGTAAACAATAGGCTCAGGAAGTCATTTTAGTGACTAAGACTTTCTACAGTGCTCTTAAGTTCTAAACCCTACCTTAGAAACAAACCTTCACTTCTTCACTGCCACCTGGAAGAAAGTCTGTTGTCTTTCAGTTAGGCCTTGATCACCAGCACCATTCTGAGACTGGCGGTCCAAGACCTTCACACTGTGGTATATTGAACTTTTAATCTATTTTGAGGAAAAAATGCTGACATTCATGATACCATGGCATTCTCCTTACACATTGTTCCTTATGTTGCTACTGTGAAGTTTTGAATGCCTCAGTTAGCAAATCAGAAATCTGTTGATGGGGCAAGACCATTTGCAATGCGTAGTCAGCCACAAAGTAATTCTACAATGCTTTGTCAAAATTCTTTAAAATCAAACATTACTGAGTATGCGCAAAGCCACAGGATATTTATGAGCAATTTATCACTGAAGGCAAATTCACTTTAAGGAACTCCAACTTATACAGTATAACATTGTCTAGGTGGTTCTGGGCATGTTCTCAAATATCTCCACTTGGGAGGTTAAGTGAAAATTGGAAGAAAGATTGTACTTCAACTTCAGCACTGAGACCATTTTAAGGAAAGACTTCCAGAGCTACTTTTTGAAGTATTCAAGTCATACCTGGCTAAAAGCAGCTTCCTACTTAAATTCTAGTTACCCTGATCCTTGACAAACCACATATTCTTCTGTTACTCACATTATTGCAGGAAAAAATAGGCCTCATTTTGCCTGTAACACAAGTTATCAACTGATTTAAACAAAAATAAGCAGCCTTAGACTTCACAGCAAGGATGCTGTAAAGTCCAACACAACTTGTGAAACAGACAACATAAATATCCACTGCTACTCTGGCTCCATGCTCTAGTGACTGGTTTCCCAGGCCATTTCTAGTGACCAACTCTTTCAGGCCAACTTTGTGCTGTTACCTGATGTGCTGCCCCTTTATACAACCCATCACATACACAATATTCGCATGCACTTTTTGCAGGAGAGTTAAGTCTCTACCAGTGAGTTATTTACCTATATTTACTCTTTGCTTTCCCCACATCTGTCAGAAACCTGATAAGCCATCACAAACACCACTAAATTCAGTTGTTTAAAGCAATTCCCACAAACCAGGAAACTCAAGACAAGCGGAAAACTTGCAGGATGTACAAGTATTGCTGTACACAGCAAGGAAAAAAAACACCCCCAGAATTCAAAAAACATGGAAAACTTCCATCAGAAAAACAAACATGGAACTTAGTCTGTTTCTTCCCAGTAATGGAAGACAGTAATAATGGGATTCACATTGTGCCAATTCAAGCCTCTACTCAAATCATTTCTGTACAATCTTTTGACAAAATTAGAAGCCACTGACTGATTCTTCTGCAGCAAAGAATTCTTATGTCAACCCAAGGAACAGCAGAGTTCAGAAGCAGGCCTTGATCAACAGAAACAGTCAAACAGCACAAAAGCACAGCAATGTACAAAGTGCATTCTTATCAAAGCCTTGACTAACATTGCTTTCTTATAGACACCCTGGACACAGTCATTAAGCATTCAGATGCTTAAAATAAACTGGGAGGCTTATTTAAGAAGCCTCACTGTCACAAGAATAAATTTTATTTTCACCACTACACCTAACTCATGCTTCACCACATATGCATTTATCATACCGATATCCCAACATTTAATACACCATGAAATACATTATATGCAGGAAATTTAAATACTAAAGAAGCTATTGCACTCTTCCCTTGAATTCACAAGACAGATTAAGAACATCCTCTTTCAAGGGTCTCAGAATAAAACAGCTTTTAAGTTGTTAATCACTAGCATGAGGCAACAGAAAAAATTCAGCTACTGTCAGCTGAAGTGGCCCTGGGAAAACTTACAAGATTCAGGAAGCAGTCTCGGGTTAGATTTTATCAGCATGAATAAGAGACATTAACAGTCCCTATTTATGAGTAAGCCAAGGCAGGAGGCAGAGTGGGACTCAGCAGGGAGGGCTGCCAGGGCAGCGGGAGCAGCCCCTTACCTTTGTAGAGGTTGGTGACTGCAGTGGCTGCATTCTGGAAAGGGACCCAGAGGGAGAGCCCCGGCTGCTGGCACACCCGGTCTGCAGGGAGGGAAGGACAGACGCTGTTTATTTTGGAGTCACCAACTCCGAACGGCCATGTTAGGTTTCGCCATTTTGTTCCACCTTCCAAAGGCAACCCGGGAGCGGGCCGGGAAGGGCGGACCGGCTGCGGCCCGGACCGGGGCACCGGGCACGGCGGCGCCCGCAGCCCGCTGGGGAAGCGCTGTGCCTTGCCCCCGCCCGCAGCCCCCGCTGCACAATGGGGCCGGCCCCTCACTTCGCCATTTTGTCGGAGCCTCCTCCCCAGGCTGGGCGGCAGGAGCCGCCGCCGGCAGGGCCGGCCTCCCCCCCCCAACCCTCCCGCCCCCGCAGCTCCCCGGGCCCTCCGCGAGGCTCGCCCCCGCGGCCCGGCACCCTCCGGGCGTGGCCCCCCGCCCAGGCCGCCCTCCTCCAGAGCCCCCCCAAGGCCGCCCCGGGACCGGCAAGGACCCTACGGCCGTCCCCCGGGGCCGAGCCCCCGGTCGGGCCGCAGCAGCCGGCCCGGGACCCTCCGCTGGGGGCCGCCACGGAGAAGGGCCGGGCAGCGGCGGCGGTTCGCCCCTCACGCCATTTTGTTTTCCCGGCTGCCTCTATGGACGGGCGCGGAGCCCCGGGCCGGAAACCCGCTCCTCCCCCTGCCCAGGCCGCTGTCGCCGCCGCAGCCCCTTTGTGGCCCCACTCCCGACCCCGATGCCCCCCTCCCGGCCCGGCCCCGCACCGCCGGGCTCCCCCCTCCGCTGTGCCCGGCCCCTACCCGGCCTCGCTCGGGGCCGGCCGTTCCCTCACCCCCGGCCCCGCCACACACACACACACAACCTCCGCCTCCCCCCCCTCGCGGGCGCCCCCCGTCCCCGCTCACCCTTGTAGAGCTGCGCCACGGCGGTGGCCGAGTTCTGGAAGAGGTGCCAGAGCTTCTGCTGCTTGTGCTCGGGCTGCGCCGCCGCCTCGTCCTGCAGCTCCGGGGCCAGCGCCTCCTCCTGCTCGGCCTCGGCCAGGCACTGCCGCTCCCACTTGCTGAACCAGTGCTCGGGGCCGTGCTCCTGGATCTCCGCCTCGCCTTCCTCCTTCTTGTCCTCCATCCTCCGGCCGGCTCCGCGACCTCGCCGCCAAGGCCCGGCCCCGCTCTCCTCTTCCTCGGCGCCCGGCCCTACCTCACCCCCATGCTCCCGGGCGCGGCCCGGCCCGCTCCGTCAGTCAGCTGCACACACACTGAGCGCCGGCGCCGCCCCGAACACAGTAAAAGCCCGGCGGAGCCGCCCGGGAACGTGCCGCCGCCCAACGCCCGCCCCGCAGCACAACTGGCCGCTGTTGTCCTGGCACCTCCGGTTTGAACGGCAGCGCCTCGTTCCATTGGCTGCTCCGCACGCCCATCAATGCGTCACGTCACGAGGGGCGGGGACGGGCCGCAGATTGGTCATGCCGTCACACACTCGTGCGCAGATGTCGCCGGCCGCCAGGCGCAGGCGCAGTGGAGCTCCCTCCCCCCCCACCCTCCAGCCGTCGGCCCGGCCTTGCCCCTCCCCCTGGCGTGAGCCCTGAGGCGGCTCCGCCCGCGGCCTCCCCTCGCCCCCCGCCGGGACCGCGGCCCTGAGCGACCCCGGGGGGCCTGAGGCGGCGGCGTGGGGCTGTGAGGGCACGGCACGGCACGGCACGGCAGGGCAGGGGAGGGCGGTCCTGCCATCTTGGCGCCGGAGCCTTCCCCGAGCCGGGGGAGGCGTTGCCCCGCCTCGGGTTTCCCCCGGCTGCTGGCAGTGACAGGCGGCCGCCCCCTGACCCGGCTGCGGGCCACGTCCCCGCCCCACACAGCGCCGCCGCCGCCCGGCCAGGCCCTACTGCCCCGGGGAAGATGGCTGCCGGGGCGGCCCAGGGCTGCTGGCCGGCCCTGCGGCACCGCCAGGGGGGTTATCGTTGTTCATCGTACATTTGCGCCGTGTGAGACACAATTCCAATAAAATATTGACAACCTGAGTTTCTCTGTGTCTAAGCCCTCATTTACCTCACACTCTTCAAAATACAGCTGTGGAAATCACATTCACGTCTTAACTGCTCAAATCACACTAATGCCCCTCCAAGCCGCTCTGCAAGACAAGCCATGATTTTCTGTAGAAATACTGATTAGTTGGCAGGCACATTGTGTTTCCCTCTCTTTGTGTCCTCCATAAAATACTTGGAGCTCAACAAACAGCTCCAGTGACAGAGCAACTGACATAACGCAACGCCCTTACGTGCTGGGAATGGGGAACCCCTTCACACTCACAAGCCGGTACACATTGTTAAGGTACAGCCGGGTTCAGCTCTGCACTGTCCACCCTGAAAGTGCAGCACTGTGGGAACTGTAGTTTCCAAGAGCTGCCAGGGAACTGCGGGTGTTGCTGCAGTGCCTGAGGAACACAAGTGATGAAATTTCCTCAGCCCAGTGAGGAGAGCTGAGGGAAGATGACTGTGTGTGTGTCAGAGCGAGGAAGGAGGAGGATGACTTCAGCGAGGAGCTCTGTCTCCAAGGCAGCCTGGCGAAGAACGAGCAGTGAAGTCAGCAGATTGAGGAGCCTTCGGCGGCATGAGGCTGGATGGGACGTGGTAGCTTCTGGCTTCCTAGGAGAAGACTGGGTTTTGTGCATGACTGAGATGAGGCTGGCTCTGGATTCAGTAGGGGAAAGAGAGAAGTACAGCAGTGATGCAGTTCCTGTGAAGTCTCCACCCACTCCTTTCAATCCCAAAGAAAAGAAGAAGCTTATATCTGAAATTGTACCTCAAATACGGACTCAAGTGGAGAGGGAAACTGAGCTAGTTACTGCATCTTAATTTTAGCGCAAGCATGATACCCATGGAAGTATGTAATTCTCTATTCTGGAGCTGGAGGTGTTGATACAAGCTAGATATCAATAGATATATAATTTACTGTCAAGCTAGCTGTAACATTTATTTAACTGTTGTTTTTTTTTTTCTAATGCAGCCCTAAGTTAGGAACCCAGTGAGTCAAGGTTACTTCACAGCTATCATGTAAGTTAGTTCTGCTGTTCTTAATTACTGAAATTCCTGGATGGTGTCGATGTCAACTACAGCAGTTCCAAGAATACTTCCGTAGTTTCCCTGTACTAGTCTTGTGAGCAGCACAATATACTCTGAGTCATATAGGATATTGGGCAACATCAAGGTCCTTTATGCTTCTAGAGATGTTTAAAGTGGAATTAAAATAGGTTTATATCACTTTGTTCCCAAGACATAAAAGACTACCAAAAACTAAAGCTGCAGGCTATCATCTTACTTAGACCACTGAGACTAGGGACATTGTGCTTGTGGATTCTGCTATGCTACCACACGTAAGTAGACAGGAGGAAAGTATCCATGCCTCTGTGCATGTGTTCTAACCTGAAGTTGTGGCATTGGTTTTTTATAAGTATCTCATAACACTAATGTATGTACACAGAAACATGGATATTATTTTTCTTTTTAGGTATGGCTCTGTCAAGTCCTTCGTTAGGATTAACAACTTCAGCAGGCTTAGGAATAGGCCTAGGTACAAGCTTGGTCCTTTATGAATGTACAAAGACTACCAAAAAAAAAAAAAGAAGAAAATAAAGGTATAATAAATAAATAAATAAAAGATCAAATGTTGACAATATATAAAATTCTGTTTTGTAAATCATATATTGATCAGTAAGCCAGTTAGTATGTATTATTGTGAGACATGAATTTTTCTCCTGTGCAACTGTTTTAAGGAAAAAAAAAAAAAAAAAAGGAACAAAAGAAAAATCAACTACCCACTCCATTGAATATGATTTCTTACAAACTACCTACTACTTGGAAACATTCATTCCTTAGGTTATGAAATTGTTTAAGTATTGAAAGGCATCAAATAGGAATGTGTGATGGGATTGCGGTCAGTATTACTCCCATAAATAGGATACTTAAATCCATCTTATCAGACCTTGATCAAAAGGTGAGCAGAAATGCTTCTGTCAACTTCAGTGGACTTTGCAGTTGCTCTCTGTAAGATACGAGATCAGAAGTGAGTGTATGTAGCTTGGTGTAGCAGGGGATGTGGTTATCCTGGACTTTGTTTGAAACACATCTGTTTTTCTGAATATGTATGAATGAATATGTAAAGAGTTGCATAATGTTGGCAACTTTGAAATAAACAGTTGGTTACTGCAATACAATGTAGTGTTAGTCATGATTTATCAAGCATGCAGTCCTGAAATTTGGCTATGACTGATGCCCATTCAGTATAAATCAAGCAGGGAGATGTAAGCCATCACTAGGTTACATAATCCTGAGTAAAAATACAGCAGCCAATTTTCCTGGTTTAGTTTAGAGAAACCTGGCTACACACAGTTCTTGGAAATATCTACAGCTGATAGAAACTGCTGAGATTTTAAGAGGGTTGCTTGCCTTTCTACATGTATTACACCAATGGTGATGGGTGACATCGGAGTTGTACTGAAGCAATTTCTGGGATGGTAGTGTGAAGAAACTTAGCATAGTTGAGAACTGGCATATTGAATTTTCCTGCATGTGATCAGATTTAGAGATTTTAATTACATGCAGTTCATAACATTAGAAAACGTCATTTTTGATAGGATGGATTGAAGAACTTTCATGGGGTCAACACTAACTTGCTTATGCCACATGAAGATAAAAAGGGAGATAGGGACCTGGGAAAGAAGTGAAGCATTTTCTGGGACTTGAATAATTCAGAAAAGGAGTCCTGGAGAATGAAGACAATATTGACTGGGGAGGGGAGGGGAGAGGAGAGGAAAAGGAACAACAGTACAACATGTAAAAATGCCCTCTCATACCCAAACACACATTCTTCTGAGCAATACTGATTTATTAAAGAAATTTTCCTCTCTGTAAATAAAGAACAAGTTCTGTGCTAATCCATCATGACCTGCCATAAGTGGCCTGGAACAAACACAGCTGTGCTGTTATTGGTTGCTGGTAAGTCATTTGTTGGCTAGAGTCAAATGCAAAAAGACTAAAAGATCAATGATTTGTGCACGGCAAATGTGGCATCCGAGTAACCTTGGTGTTTTGCCTCTTAATTTCCCCCATGGGAACATGGTAGTGATGAGAGCAGTGTGGCATCCCAACTGAAGTCTCTGGGGAGATAATTACTGGAGCATGATGAGGGTATGCTAATTGTAAAAGGCTCTAAAGACTTGTTTTATTCCCTTATGCAGACTCTTACTGGGAGTTGAATTTAATGACAAATAATGAAAAACATTTTTAAATAGGAAAATACAGAACTGGGGGAGGAGGAGGGTTTATCGATTAGTATGTATTCAAAGGGAACACTAATATTTTTTAATATTTAAATGTTTCAATGGTTGACTATAGACATGAAAATGGTTTCTCAGTACTAAGGCCAAAATTGTGAATACTTGTACAAGAGAACTTTCATGATGGTTTAGGCTACTAGGGGAACTGAAGAGGACAGCTATTCATCTCACCAAAGCTTAAAAATAACCTGTCTGAGTGACAGTATTTTCATTTCTCCTCTCTATTTTGTCCTTTGGGATCAGACTCTAGGTATGCTATCCTAAAACTAAACTAAACTAAACTAAACTAAACTAAACTAAACTAAAATAAAATAAAATAAAATAAAATAAAATAAAATAAAAGCAGGTAACCGGGGAAGAAAATTGCTCAACTGGAAACTGCAATGTTTCCCAGGCAAAAGTTTTCAGCCCAAGTCAACCTGAAGTAAGCAGGAGCAAACCAGCAACAGGTATCTCTGAGACGTCTGGCTTACAAAGAGCATGGCAGGCTGACTGTTGCATACCAGATAATCAAGACTTTTTAACCCGTTATTGATGTAATCTGTTAGGCTTTTATATATATTGACTTGTTACTACTATTCCTCACTGAATAACCTGAACAAGAAGAAAATCTGTGAAGCAGGAAAGAAGGGAAATAGGATAAAACTATTTATTTCCCAGCTTATGTTGAAAAGCAGTTTGACTCGGTGGGAACGAGATTCTCAAACCTCATGTGGAATCTCTGTTACTGAGATGATTACACAGTCCAGACAGGGAGAAAGACCCTCCTTTTGTCAGAAAGGCCACACATCTGCACGGAGGTGCAGGTCATTGACACGTGAATTCCAGTCCTACCAAGCAGACTTAGTTTTCAGTTTTACTGGGTGGTACCTTGCCATGTGTTTCGTTCTGAAATAAATGCTGTTTCTTGCAAAGCAAGGTAAAGCACATGGTGAATATGCAGTTGTTCTCTTGCTCAGGACTCCAGAGCAGCCTGATCTTTCTTCATGCCTTAGGACCCACTCAGAAAGGAGAACTCTGCTTGTTAATAGTACTTTTTTTTTTTTTCTTTTTTTCTTTTTTTCTTTTTTTCCCAGATTCAAATCTCCAGTGCATCATCAGAAATAAAAATGATTTCTGCATAGCCGATTAATATTCAGGAACAAGATACTATTGCTGCATGCTGTACACAAATAAGAGACGATCTCTGATGTGAAGTACTAGCAACTAAAACAGAAAGGAAGAAAAAAGACAGTATCATATTTTCATGGTACACGATGAATGAGCAGATGACTACTCTGTCTAATAACATGAGTTTATTAGTGTATACAGAAGCTAGTATTGTCAGTAGTAAGAGATTACCATAACTGTTGGCCCAGGGAATTTTTTACCCAAAACCCAATTGCAAAGCCAGATCCAAGGCTGCAGATTCAGTCCATGAGGAGAAGCAATATCCAATAATCTCTGCTTACTGCAGGTCAAAGTCTAACTGTAAAGTGTCTACATCACTTAGTGCAGATATATGACTGGCCTATAAAACAAAAAGGCTACAGAATAAATGAAATATTGGAAGACATCTTGTGTGGGTCATCTAAATGGAGTTTCCTTTGCTTGTAGACTACATGACTTGCTCCTGTGCGTTCATGAGACAGGAAGCCAAGGCTTTTAAAAATCCTTAATAGAGTACAAGTGAAAGCAGAAGTCTCCATGAGATCTTGTGGTGTGATGTTGAGATATTTGGCACTACCTGAATTGCTGCCGCTGGCAGGCACTCTACCACTTACTGTCGCTCATTAGTTAAAGGAGCAGCAGGATGCCAAAGGTCTACAGGAGGTTGCCTGCATGCTCTCAAAGGCAGTTATGAATCACATCAGCATTTAGCTCTTCTCTCTTTCTCTCTCTCTCTCTTTTTTTAGAGCATCATAGACTATAAAAGAAAAAGAAGCTTCCTGTGTCAGGCATTGCAGAGTGTTTGGGAATCACAGACAACAGGAGTGTTTCTTGAGATAACCCTGTGCTCAAAGTTTTTTTGTTTCTACCCAAAATGTCCCATCCCAGTAACTTTATTTTTCTGTCATAAATTTACCTGCATACAGCTGGTAATGTCGTATAACTCAATGCTTCTTTAATCAAGAAACAGGGTGGCAGGTAGAGTACAGGGTGGCAGGTAGGCAGGTACATAACATTTTTGGGTACTGTCATAACAAGTCTCATTTTATACTGCTGGAGATAGCTTTGAAAAGCAGAGGTCCCATAATGTTTTTGCACCTGGTGCTGCTACAAACAAGAATAAATTTCCTCCCTTTATCTAGTAGCACACATCAGTCCTACAGCTGAGGTTGTCTCAGCTGCACTCAGGTCCCACAGCTGGCCTAGATGCACATGAAAAGGAGTGCAGGAGGGCCTGATTCAGCTGTGCCTACAGAGCACAGGTAGGAGGCATTTTCAGTGGGATTAGGAGGCCTTATAAGCCGTGAAAAGTAAACTCCTGGATAAAACTTTGAGGCTCAGCAGAACCCCATGGAAGCCACTGGTGTTTTGCTTGCTCAAGGACATCTGAATTTGACTGAACTGTTTCTTTACACGATCAAGCATGCCTATCATGCACAGCTGTGCCTAGAGGTGATCAGTAACATGGACAGAGTTAGACACAAAATCTCTGATTCCAGCTTCAGCAGCAATGTCCTTTCTTGCTTGACCAGAGGTTTTCAAAAGGCACATCTCTCCCCACACTCTTCTAATTTGTAGACAAAAAATAAATAAATAAATAATCAAACCACCTACTCCCATGTTGTAAGGACTGACTGCTCGAGTTTAAAGCATTTCATAAATATAATATTTGCAGTCCTGCAGCTCAGCTATTGGAGGATTCAATAGTTGTTTGAATACCAGTAATCTCTTGGGACCCTGGCCAGGGAAGACTTCATTTAGTTTGTGTGGGAATAGGATGCACAGCACTCCCCAAAATGGGTCTTCTGGCTTCTCTGCTAAATTCTCACCTATGTAAAGGAGATAATACATTTCTATTCCATGACAAGCATGGAATTAAAAACATCCCATCGGGGATCACAATAATAATAATTTTTAAAAAATCTTCTTCTTTAAAATATTCTTATTAGTTTGTCCTGAGTAAACAGGACATGACAGTAAGCTGGGGAAGTTAACAGAATAATTCCAGTTTGTAGGAAATAAGGACTAGCATATCAGTTTCAGGGGATGATGTATGCAGTTTCTCTTCTGGAATGCCTTTTTTCTAGTTCAAGGAAAGTAAGAGTGGTGTCCTATTCAGACCATAAGCGTGCAATGAAATGTCTTCTTTCCCCAGGAAAATTACACAAATACAGGTGTTTGTCATAAAGTTTTAACAAAATCTTTAGAATGAAACACAACTGAAATACTAAAGAATAAGAAGTCTAATGGACCAGTTCTGGATTAACAGACATAGCATGGCATTATCACCTCCAGCTGCCTGGCTGGCATGTGCCAGAAGCAGGGGCAGGGGGAGCAGGGCTGTGCATGAGCCTGAATGTCATCTCTCACTGTCCCAGCCACTGTCTGTCCAATATCACCTCCATCAAGAGCAAGCCCCGAACTGGGACCCCTTCGTCAAGGGCTAGCTAGGAGGGTAACGTTGGGAGGAGCACGGTTCAAACCACAACCCATGCAGCCCCAACAGGTCATCAAACCTCTCCACTATGCTCTGTAAAGAGAGAGCACTGGGCCCCGCAGAGTCAATGTGTACTGAAGGAAACTGAAGGATTCTTTCCCAGGTTTGACCCCATTTTTCAATACCTCTCTGAAGCATAAGAGAGATTTTACTAACGCTTCCTGTTGCTCTTTGTAGAGTACTGAGGACTTTAAGTAGCATTGGAGCTGGGACTCAGGCTTCAAGTGCTATTTAAAGACCCAAATATATCAATTTTCTTTGAGAAGCAAGGACAGGGGAAGATTGGTGTTGCAGAGACTGGAAACACACTCGGATGGGGCAGTTCTCTGAGTTGCTATGGTGAGAGTATGTCCTGCTGTGCTCTGTTGTAACAGTCGTGGAAATACAATGGTTATAGTCTGTTCCAGTGTGGATTTATGAGGACGTTGGAGAGCTTACTCCAGAGCATATTCCCCACCACCCCCCCAGCTATAGCCCGTTGTTGTCAGCAAATGCTCTGTAACTCTTCCTGTATTTTACTCTTGGGAATAGAACAGAAACAGACCCCTTAAATCCAATAAACATGGAAATGGGAGAAGTTTCCTTTCTTTAAAAAAAGAAAAAATCTTTTTTTTTTTTTTTTTCTCCCCTGTATTTTCTTTGCCTTTGACTCCACATTTGAAGTTCTGGTTCTGGCTTTGCAGCCCTAGGCAGTTTGGGTCACCTCTGCCTCCTTTTAGCTTTCAAGCTCACCCCCATTTCATTCCCTGGGAGATGGGGGCAGTGAAAAAGCAAAGCCACATTTAACCAAAGTTAGGGCAATCACCTGGTCCACTCCCATACAAACTTACCCCCCGTTTCTCTTATGTTAGCATTTACAATCTTGCACCCCATAGCAAACTAGATCAGCTTGAAAACTTATCTTATTGTGCTTGAAAAATACTAGTTTTCAGTCCAGTTGGTTCCCTGAGCTGGCTCACTGCTCACAGGTGATGTGGAGGCAGTGAGACATCCTGGTGACAGAGCAGGCTTGAATCAATGTCAAGTCATTAAGAAACGGCAGCCAAATATTGTGGTTTAAATTGTTCTTTTCTTCATATTAGCTGACTAACCCCTTCTCCTTTAGATTGTATTTTTGGGAGGTAACAGAGCAAAGGGAAGGGTAGGAGGGTTTTTATAGACATTGGCCTTTGCTAAGGAGAAATTATTTGCTCAGATGATGGGGAAGATTATAAATACATAATTATAAATGCATACAATCGTAAGTACAACATGTGGAATGAACAAGCATGCTTAAACAACTCGGTTCAAATTTATGGTTAATTCTCTGTGTCCCCATTAGGAGCACAGCTGCAGAAGGCTGTGTCAGCGTGCTGCCAGCCCCATGGGTATGTGTCTTTGCCATCCAGTAAACTCCCGATCTTCATTACAACACCCTTGTGCAAAGCCAGGAAGGTCTGCTGGAAGCCCAGGGCATGGCAACCTGCAGGACCTGGAGGGGCTGCTCACACTGGAAATCTTTGTGCTTTGTAACATCTGAAGGGTTTATTTGGTTTTCTTTGCCAGCTTAGCTCTGTCAGAGTTTTGAAGAGCCTGCACCTGACCACTCCTGGCAGGACAAGTTCGGTAGCTTCGTATTTACTATGAGTAAAACCTGGCTCAAAGGTACCCGTGACGTGTTTTCAGTGGCACCCGTTTGGTCTTGTTAGATATTTTATGAGTTAGCTTTGGGGTTTTCTTAGACCAAATCATCACAGAGCAGCAGCAATGTGATCAGCTGTTTAATTCATTTCCCTGCCTGCTGTGAATTCCTCCGGTTCTTTTTCCGAAGCTTTGCTGCTGTTGCTTTATTATTTTTTTTTTTAACTGAATTGTTCTAGTCCACATGGCACATCATGAATTCTACATAATGTTTTCTTCATTTAGGTGAAAATTATCATCGTGTATCTTTTCCTTTAAAAAGGAGTGTTTGTATTCATTTCTCTTGTCTAGCAGCAGTGTGCCAGGTCCGTAGCTGTGAATCAGTGGGGGAAAAGAAAGAAAGAAAACAAAACAAAACAAAACAAAACAAAACAAAAATATACTGGTAAAGAAATGGTCTAGAACAGGTTTAGTGTCTTGACTCATGATGTGCCACAGTTGGCAACACTAAGAGTGTTTGGAATGAGGAAGGTGCAGATTTGTTTCAGTATACAGATACTTAACTATTTTGAAAAAGAAGAAAAAAAAAAAGAAGTTAATCTGTTTGAAATAGTGCTATGTTTCTCTGAATAGCCTAGAAGCATCAAGTTAGAGATGGGAAAGCAGGAGATATATTGATGTTTTTCATTTTGAAGGCTTAATACTGCAAATACATTTTTTTATAGCTGTTATACCTCAATTCATGACAGTTAGATTATTCTTTGGCTTTATCTTAGTGTAGAATATTTTTAATATTCAGAGCTCCAGAGTTCAGCAACTGTAATCAAATAATTACAGATGCCATTATTTGAGTTATTACACCAATCTCAGTGTATTTCAGTGGATAATAATATAATAAAATAAGCACTTAACTTCTGGAGTCCTCTTCTACGCTCTGAAATGAAAATCAAAGTGCTACTCTTAACTTCCCTCATTAAGAAACTCCAGCCTTGGTTAATAAGATCTGAAAATTTAGGACTTATTTGCCTAAATTACAAGCTCTGATGACTTTAAGTAGAGGACACAGAATTAAAAAATAGAAGAGAAACTCCACATTTAAAAAGACTGTGCATGGGAGAGGAGAACTGAGCAGCGATTCCTCCTTCTCTGGTGCAGAAGAAAGGTCAAGTAGTTATCTTCATCAGGCCTTTGAGTGGCAGGCAGGGTCACACAGGGAGCTCGTAAAAGGAGAAAGGAGAAACAGTAAGCAGTTGCTGTCCTTCCCTAACACTTGTCTTTGAAAGAGGTTGCTCATCAGAGAGAGCAGGAAGGCAGTAAATCCAAAGTATTGGGAAAGAGCAACAAAAGAAAAGAAATAATTGGATGCCAAAGGGACTGTTAGTGTTCTCCTCTAGTGTCTTGGTTAATTCTTCTGCATTGATTTTCCCTGGGGGTGTTTTCAGCTGGAGGACTAGAACTTGGGAGGAAGCAGAATTAGGAGATTTCCATCTCTTTCTGGTCCTTTTTGCATGTTCCGTATTAGCTGTGCCCATGTAACTGTAGGGGGTTAAGTCTGGAGAAGATGATGGTTAGCCCTCATAATCACCTTTGCTCTTTGAATTTCAGCGTCTTTGCTTTACATGGAGTAAGTCATATAGTTTACAATAAATCACTCCTTAATGTGTAGCCACTGACAGCAGGGATTTGTGCTGCACCACATCTGAACCAGTTTTGAATTCATATTGTCTTTCTCAAACAGACTGGGAACAATGCTGTGCCCAGACACAAGCCAGTAGCGGCAGAGCAATAAGGTCTCATTAGGTGCTCCCTCCAGACATTGCTGAGACAGTCTGAGATGTTGTCTCTCACCTTACCCAGTCATCTGAGCATTCATATCCTTCACCCATGCACACAGTAAAAAGTCAAAATGTTTAATATATATGGCATCCACTGGGGGCAGAAGCTGGGACAGGGAGCCTAGCACTGAAGCAGATGAGGAACATCCTCTCCATCCATTCCTCCCACCCTGCTGTGGGGCTGCCATCCTCTGGCTGCAGAGTGCTGCAGCTGTTTTGGCAGTAAATGTTTGCATATGTTAGAAAAAATACATGTGATCATCCGAAGGCAACTGAAACAATGAAGAATTTCACTGCGAATACAGGGGAAACAGAAATAAAAGGACTGGGTTCTTTGGATAGTGGCCTGGGTACTTTCTGACTTAGGAATCCCTCAAGTTCCCAGTATAAAAACTGCACCAGCAGGTCAGAGCAAAGGTCTGGTCAGGTTAATGTCCTCCTCAAACAGCGAGGCAAGGACAGAGCATCTCTGCCCTGGGGCACATTCCCCAGCTCCAGCAAGCTGCGGTTTGTGGACTTTCTGAGTCCAAGGTTTCATCCGTTTCTAATAATGCCTCTTTGTTAATTAATACTGCTCATCTGTCTCTTTATAAATAAAAACAAAGCTGTTGGGGAATGGTATATTATGGGATCGTTTTCAGCAAATTGCACTGTACATCGCTTTCCTCCTTCTGCCTGGCTGAGAGCACGTGGCACTTCGTGCTGCAGAAGGACACGGTTAGGTGTAGTGACCAGACACTTTGCTCTTCCCGGTACAAAACTTGGGGCTGAAGTTCTCTGCTCAGTGCTAAGTGGAAAATCAGGCACATTTTCATAACAGTGTTGCAGGTAAGCAGGGAAAAATAAATTGGAATTCTCAATTCAGCCTTCTGTTGAAGCACTACCCTGTTTCTGGGTTTAAATCCCTGCTCATTCTCATCCCCGTTCTCGGATATGGTTCTTCACTTCCCATGCAGTGTTGCTGTGTGCTACTAAGGGGAGGTTTCGTTCCACTTCAGAGGTGGCAAAGCAAAAATCATAAATATGCAGGGAAGAACTCTTGGAGACGCTTCAGGATTTAAAGGCCTATGAATTTGCAAGTTCTTACTAGCATTTCTTTTTATGGTATATATTGTATCAAATATGGTATTTTCACATTCGAAAATTTGACATGTAAGGTTTTTCCAACTGGAATAGAAAGATGGCATCAGTCATCTGTATTTAAAATCTGAACAGAGAAAGTTGCATAGTGGAACTGGCATCAGATAATGAGAGGGAAGATGTGTTTCCTACTGATCCTCAAAGTGTGGCCCTCAGCAGGTCCCCAAATCTTTCTCAACCACAGGCTGAGGCACAATTAACATGTGTGTTTTATCAGTGAGGATGTTGTGCGAGTTACTTAATGAACGCTTGCAAAATGATTTGCTGCATTTGAATGAAAGAGGCTGTGTAATTGCAAAGCATTGCTGTATTGTATAATTGTATATGTTGCAGGAGGTGTACAGCAAGCCACTTGCTTGCTTCTCGCTGATGAACAAATGTTCTTTTTAGTGCCGGAAGGAAAATCCTGTTATGCCAAAGTGCAGTGTGGATACTCTGCTTTTCTGGGCAGTTTGCTTCCTTGTGTAAAACTCCACTGTGCACAAAGCAGATTTACCTAATGGTGTCTTCTGACTTGAAATAGTTATTTAAGCAGAGAAAAAAGTGTGGAAGACAGTAACTTCCATCTCAACAGCCTGTAGAAAATGCTAAGCTTCAAGCTGTTCCATCAGGATCGACACCCTGCCTCTGGAGTGTCTTCTCCCATAGGAGCGCAGTCCTTGCATGCATGATGTTAGTCCACTGTGCTCCTGACGCGTGCAGCTGGCAGGTCAGGTCTGTGGATGTCTGGTTTATCTGCCACACAGTGCTAAGCCCTTCCGAACGACGAACATGCACAGCAGCGAGGAACTCGGTTGCTTTGTGTCACACGAGTCAGCAACCCCACCTCTTGGCTCTCCCTGTACCAGCCTTGACCTGGGGCTGCTGCCTTCACTGATTGCTGGTTCCTGAAGTACTCCACAACTTTTTTTTTTTTGGGTGGGGGGGGGGGGGGGGGGGGGGGGGCAAGGGCTGCACCAGGACCCATGAACTGCAGCAGTGCAGAGAAGCAGCGGTTCAGCTTTTCCTTTTGCCACTGGGTTTCCTACCAGGCATGCGCCTTTATGCGGAGTGTTTCCATTCCAGAACTTGACTGCAGGCATCAGTATGCAGTAACTACAAGCACAAAAGTGTTTGTGTTTTGGCATGTCACTAAAAGTATGAAGTAATTACTACTAAAATCTGTAGAAAGCAGCCCGAGGAATGGCCCATGCTAAGGAGATGAATTCTCACCACTTGGCCTCTTCCCGTTTTTAGTCAAGCTTCCTGCTCACCCTGTGATTCTTGGTTCCCCACCTGGAGAGGAAAGGCCACTCTCCTGCCCCAAGGTGCTCAGGGGGGCCAGGAGTGCTGGAGCATGGGGCAGATTGGTGTGCATGCAGCGAGTGGGAGACCCTCGCTGGAGCCTGTATCCAGCTGCTTGCCTTTTGAAAGCACAGCAGGATGTGTGTGTGTGTGTAGCTGTTTATATTGGACCGCTGCAGTGGTTGTTTCGTATGTTTGTCAGCCAGGATTGAAGAAGGGATTGAATCTGGCAGCACACAGAGCTGCAGCACGTGCAAAATAGGTGTGACTGCATGTGCATGATGGGATGGGATCTGCCAAAATCCTGAAAAAATAAAAAGGAAAAGTATCCCGAGCTTAATTGTTCACAAGCATTTCTGTGTTCACAGAGCCATCGACACAGAGGAGTGTTGGGTGCTTCTGCAGCTTAACACAGCTGTGACTCCAGCATGACAGTCTAAGATGTGCCTTACACAATATGGTGTCAAAAATCATAAATCTTTGAGCTTTTCTGTGACTAAATGTGTGTCTTGGGCACTATCCAGTGGGCTCAAAGGCTGCTCACAGAGAAGTGCCAAATTCCCAAAGCCCATTCTGGTGAGGAGGTTTTGGGCTTTGGACATGCAGGTGACAAAACTTCAAACTCCCTTCTGTGCTCTAGGACATCTCCACGTCTTCATCTGATCTGCAGGAAAGGGTTTTTCTGCAGTACATGCACATGTCTTTGTGGCTGAGAAGTCCTGCACCCATGTGTGACAGCCCCAGGGAAGGGATGCACCGAGCATCCCCGCTCGCATGGGCCCCAAGCATCACAGCGTTGTAGTGCAAGAGAAAAACCCAAAGTGAAGAAGCGCCAGAAAGGTAGTGAGCTGGAAAAAAAACAGGCTCTTCAGTGGGCAAAACTCTCAGTTTCTTCCAAGAGGAAATAAATCAATAAAACCATTTCAGATTTGTTGTTTCTGCATGTGGAGCTAATTTTTTAGGCCAAGTGAAGAAAATGTTTGCCGAGAGAGCTCAAGAAAGAGGAACAAAAGTAAACTATAAATATTCAGCTCTTGATTTCAGGTTTTAATAAATGATGAGCACTGGGAGAAGTGTTTTTTTCTTTCAAATATCAAATGTCTTGATTCATTTTATAATTTGGTTATATAGTGCTTGTCACCTTTCATCTGGATACAATACAACAGTCCCTGGCAACACCTGAAGATGAGAAATCCCAAAGGAATTGGGTCCGAGAGTCTAATGAGAATCAGGTACTCCTCCATGAATGCTGAAGGCTGTATCTGTACCTCTGCATCTCCATCTATACAGATACAGATATAGCTATAAATAAAACCTCCTGCACAGGAAGGTCTGATCTGAGACGTGATGCTCAGATTACTTGACCTATTTAAAAACTGCTCACAAGTCTGGTGAGACTGTGTTTCAGACACACACCACGTTTACCCAGGTGCTCTCTGGCGGGCAGGCTGCTTGAAGATGCGGCTGGCGGCCCACCCAGCATCACCAGCATTGATTGAAAATCTCGAGATACGCACACCTTCTGCCCTGAGGGAAGTTCCTGTGAAACCAAAGCAGACTTGGGCCAGTGTAAATTTCTGATGTTACGCTTTACTGATGTTTACCAAGCAGCACACATGGCTACATGGTATAGTTTATTGGTACCACCTGAGCGTGCCTAATTGGATTAACAACAGAATAGCTGTGACGTGTTGTTGGCTCAGACCATGCTCCTGAGCACGCTGGTAGAATAAACAAGAAATGATTATTCTGCCAGTTTAAAAATCACCCATTGTTTTTAAATCTACTGAGGCTGGATAGATAAAAATATGAGAGAGCTGAGCTCAGTCTGGGTCCTGGAGTATTCAAACTATTTAGTGGGAACTCAAGGAAGGAAATAATGCAGACTCCAACTATCACACAGCCAGCCAATGGAGAGAAAAGGATTCAGATGATCATCTGCTTGCTTGTGTTACAAAGCGGAATTCCAGGGGATGGAGAACATGCCCTTCACCATAAATCACCACAGTATCAGTGGCAGAAAGTCCTTCCACCTTGCAAGCTGCTAGCTGTGGGAGAAGAGCAGCCTTAGCTGAGTAAACTCTGCTCTGAAGGTAAGCAGCTGGTGGGTGCTGTCCTGCTGCCAGGTCCTCAGCATCTGGAGCAAGTGGTTTCTCTGGGAAGGAGCACTAGCAATTGTACAGTTTAGAGTTCATGCTATGTTTTGGGGAGATTTTTGTTAAAACAGACCATTGTCAGAGGTACATTCTGTACTCCAGATAACACCTTAACCCAGTGCTTGATGCAAACTTCACAAGCTTGCTGGCAGCATGTGAAGAGGAGAGGGCTGCCTGTTGCCCCCTGGCAGATGTTTCCTCCCCATCTCGGTGGCTGCAGGGTGGGAACAGCCTAGAATGGGAATTGCTGGGACTGGACTCCTCGACGGGCTTAGCTATGGCATTTTGCTGTTTCCTAAATCTGACACAGACTTCAAGGCTCTCCACCCCATTTATGCAACACAGGAACTTGACTGAAATTTGTCAGTGGGTTGAAATGTCCAGTGGTGGAGCTTACACAACTTGAAGCAACTGCAATGCCAGGGGAGGAGAGGCCTAGCTGAACACCACTAGTGGCCAGGTGTTGTGGCTTAACCCGGCTGGCAGCTAAACACCACACAGCCACTCGCTCACCCTTCCTCCTCCCTCTCTGGAATGGGGGAGAGAAACGGGAAAGTGAAGCCTGTGGGTTGAGACAGAGACAGTTTATTAAGACAGGGAAATAATAATAACAATAACAATAGTACTACTACTAATAATAATGGTTACGAAACAAGTGATGCACAATGCAATTGCTCACCACCCCCTGACCGATGCCCAGCCTATCCCCCAGCAGCCGGTCCCCCCACCCTGGCCAGCCCCCCCACATTAATTGTTCAGCATGACCCCAGATGGTACGGAATACCCCTTTGGCCAGGTGGGGTCAGCTGTCCTGGGTCTGTCCCCTCCCAGCTCCTGCTGGCAGGACGCAGCGAGGAGGTGAAAAGTCCTTGGCTTGGTGTAAGCACTGCTCTGCAACAACTAAAACATCAGGGTGGTATCAGCATTCTTCTCATCCTCAATCTCAAACCCAGCACCCTACCAGCTACCAGGAGGAAAATTTACTCTCTCCTAGCCAAAACCAGGACAGCACTTCTGTTTCCAACCACCAGTGGAGAGCTGGGTAGATGTTGTCTACCTGCTCTTGAGGAAGCCTTGCAACACTGCCTCCCGTTAGCTCCTGCAAGAGAAGCTGCTGATGGCTGGCCTGGATGAGCAGACATTAGGGTGCGCTAATTAATAACTGAGCCTTGGAGCGGCTGCCCCCAGAGGCCGGTGATGTCAGAAGCTGTGGTGGTTTTACTCAGGTGGGCAGCCGAGTTCCACCACGGCTGCTCAGAAAATATGGCCCAAAGAGCTCAAGGTTTGAGATCAGGATGAGAGAATTAAAGGGAAAATGGGGAGGGGGGGGAAAAGGAGAAAAAAAAAAAAAAAAAAAAAAAAAAAAAAAAAAAAAAAAA
>NC_048906.1:15778712-15819065 GCF_011077185.1 Oxyura jamaicensis | reverse complement strand
AAAAAAAAAAAAAAGCTGATTGGAAGCACTGAGGGGAGAAAAAAAAAGGGGGCAGTTACTCTCTAATTCCCATCAATGAGTGATGTTCAGCCATGTCCTGGGAAGCAGGGCCTCAATACACGTAATGGTTGTTTGGGAGGCCAGACGCTTCCATCACGAGAGCCCCCCCCCTTCACACACTTCTTCTGCTTTTCCACTTTTATTGCTGAGTGTGACCCCACATGGCGTGGAATGGTTGGTTTAGGTCAGCTGCCATGGGGATGTCCCCTCCCCATCACTTGCCCACCCCTGCTGGCTCTTGGGGGCTTGGAGGGAGTCCTGATGCAGTGCCAGCACTGCTCAGCAGCAGACACAACACTGGTGTGATACCAGTGCTGCTCTAGGTACCCGTGCAGAGCACAGCACTGGATGGGCTGCTGCAGGGAAAGGTAACTCCATCCCAGCCAGACCCAGCACAGAAGGCCAATGTGATGCCACCACAGCGGCCTCCTGATGTCACCATTGCCCTTGGTGCCCATTGTCCCCAGCCCTATAAAAAGGGCAGCCTTGCTGCTGGCCACCACTCGCTCCTGGAGCACCAAGGAGACTTGGAGCAGCCCAGGTGCTGGGAAGCTTCAGGCAGGGATCGCCAGCCTTTGGGTGCTGTCCTGCTCTGCCTGAAGGATGAGAGGAGTGGTGCGTTGTGCAAGGAAGAGAAAACACAGTGCAGAAAGGAAGGACCTCCTATGGCAACCCCCTGCCAAATGTCCTAGAATGGAGGAACGAGTGCAGCTGGGGAGGAAGAGGAAGCACAGCCAAAACAGGGAGGACCTCCAGCGGCAACCCCCCGCTAAACGTCCAAGGATGGATGAACACCCAGCGGTGGAGGGGAGCACACTGAATAAATGGGCGCGAAGCCATCAGGTGCACCCCAGGAGGGACAACTTCCATCCAAGGCATGGAGGCCAACCCAAAAAGTGGATGCAGAGCATCAAGGTGCCTCCTGCGCAAGAGAACACATGGCCCGAGGGCAGGTACCCACCCAAAGAACTGGGGCAGACCAGCAGGGTACCGGCTCTGGAAGACAGCTTCCAAAGAAGGCACGGGGGCCCACCAAGCAAGTGGGTGCGAACTGTCAAGGGGACGCCTGCGGAAGACCACACCCAGTCCCTGAGACAGCCAAGGCAAGGCTGCTGGCCAAATCAAAAGGTGAGGATCACCGTGGTGCCACCTGCAGGAGAACACAGCCAGCCCAGCAACAGTGGCGAACCACAAAAATGGGTGTACACCAGCAAGGTGCCACCATCGCAGCAAAACAGCCAGCTTGTGAACAGGGACCCCAACAAAGAATGGGTGAGGACCAGCAAGGTGCTACCAGCACAGGACAACGTCCAGCCCACAAACTGCAATCCATCAAAAAAATGGGTGCAGAACATCACAGTGACACTTGTGCAAGACTGTGTCCAACCCACACACAGGGACACTCAGAAAAAAGGGGGGAGGACAGGTAATGTGCCACCCTCGAAGGACAACGACCAGGCCACGTACAAGGACTGGCTGAAACAGCGGGTGCAGCCTGTGCAGGTGCCACCCGCAGAGAACGATGTCCTGCCCATGGACGTGGACTCTCCAGAAGGTGACATCCAGCCAAGGCAGGTGAGGCTACCTCCAGAAAGGCTGGCAAGGCCTCACTACGATGCCAGGCTTGGAAAGCATGTAAGGAATCACCGCTCACGCCATTCCTGGAGGCCCTGGCATGACACGGAGCCTCAGGCTGGGCCCAGCTCCTTGCCCATGGCTCAGCACCCCGACAGCAGGCAGACGATGGAGCCACCAAGATGGGTGTCCTGCAGCTGGAGGAAGTGCAGACGGCGTAGCGCAGCCGGCCTGCATTCGTCTCCGGGCCTCCACTAAAGAACTGTGACCTTCCAGTGGTGTTTGAGGCCTCCTTCCCCGTCCCTCACTGCACCCCCATGCAGTCCTGGAGACTGCGCAGGGGGCATCTCTGCTGCACGCCGCCCTCAGGGAGAGCAGCGGAGGGAGCCCGGCTGCCTTGGGGCTGTTGCACCAGCCCGTCACACGACAGCTGAGGCCTCGGGCTCAGGGGTCATATGTTTTCTTCAATAAGTCATATGTTTTCTTAAGTAGCTATACCCTAAATCCTTCTTTAAACCGCAGATTTAATAAAGCGATAAGATCATTGTCTTCTACTGGAATATCTCAAAGCATTTTTCCCGGAGCAATATATTCATTTCCAGACATTAGCTGGGGCACACAGTTGTTTGCTTAAGCTTCCCCTGACCACAGGTGGCGTAGTCCTAGAAACAGACACAGCCTTCAGCCTCTGGTCCACCAGCACCGTGCTGGCTGACACTTCTGAAGCAGTGGTGTGACACCAGGAAGCAATGGTTTCACACAATAATCTTGGTGAGAGAACTTGTGCCCAGCCTGAAACCATACTTTCTCCCAAATAATTTCCTTAGAAGAGCAGATCCTTTGGAAAAAAAAAAAAAAAAAAAAAGTAAATCTGAGCAAAATCTCCAGATACTACTTGTGCAGCATGTCACAACAGGAAAGGGGAAATTTCATGGGAAAGGTGAAATACTGCCAGTGTGACAGAGCAATAGCTGCTGCACTTTCTTCCAAAGCTACATGTAAAGCTTATAATCCTACAACCTACATCAAACTCATCTTACTTCACACAGATTGTTTCAATTCACTATTTTCCAGAATGTCCACAGTCCCAGACTGGGAATATTTCACAGCACCGGGCACAAAGCTTCATAACCAAGCTATTTTTCCACTTTGCTCCGAATGCACAGGGTGGGCACGTGTTAGCAATCTGGCTGTGTGCCTGCTGTTCCCCTGCTCTGTTCATACACCGCTCTGCTGCCTTTACTTCCCCAAGCAGCTCCACTGGCAGAAGGTAGAGCCCAAACCTGAGCTGACCTTCATCTTGTATTTTTGGCAGTGAATCTTCAAATCCTCAGCAAAGGTTCTTCTTTTTCACATATATAAAATCTGCTGCTTCTTGTAAGGAACAGAACATTTCTCTGAACGCCGTAGTCGTGGCACAGGGGTCTGCCCCTGTTTCCCAAAGCAATGTCACTCACACCTGTGACTCTTCATGCTTTGAGGAGCTCTGCTTGGTGGCTGTGGCAAAGTGACCCCCCAGGCAGAATGGGATGGCAGGAGTGGACTCAGGAGGCAAGCTCTGCTCTGTGGGTTTCTGGTTTCAAGAAGCTGCCTTAATCTGTGCTAGGACGTTCTTTTTTTTTATCAGGGGAACTCACGTCTGCCATTTTCTTTGTACATCATGTACCAAACACCTTCCTAGTTCACATCCTTCATTACACTTACATTCTCCTACTTCTATCAATAATTTCCTTCATAAAAGATTGGACTCGTGCATTTCGTACAGGTATTTTGAACTGCAAGACTTACAATATGATATTGAGCAAACTCCTAGTTGATAAACAGTTTTCATCGCCTGCATAGCCATGTGATTTTGTTAAACTCCCTGAACACAAGGGTCCCCTGTGAAATCTATGTCGTGATATTTTAGAGGGCTTTTCCTTTTTGCTTCATTCAATATCTTTCAGGAAACTTCCTGGAGATCGGGTTTTTCGAGCACAGTTAGGGAAGGCTGCCTTTATCCCTCTCACCCAGCGGAGTAGCGGTGCTGCTCCTCAAAGCCAGCGGCAGCAGTGGCTCCGCAGGGCACGGAGCAGCGGGCGCAGGCCGTGAGGCTGGGATGGTACCGATGGGCTCGGGGTCGGGGCTGGGGGCTTGGGGCCGGGGTTGGGGGCTCAGGGTCGGGGCCGGAGCCTTGGGGCGGGGGCTGGGGCCCGGGGCTGCCGTGGCCCCGCCGCCCGCCGCCCGCTGCTGCCCCCTGCCGCCCCCTGCCCGTGGGTGCTCCCGCGCCGCCGGCCGGGCAAATTTGGGCGATTTTCCAGCAGCGCGGACACAAATCGGGTGGGGGGAGGATACTGGTGATGCAAAGCTGTGCCGAGTGTCCAAACCAGGCACCAACCCACGGAGACGCTGCTTTCCCAAGCCAGAGGAGTATTCCCTGTGTGCACCCCCGGGGCAGGAGCTGCGGATGAAGATGACATTTCTCTGGCCATTTCAAAATGATTTCTGGTAACTTTACGCTAACAGTCCTTCTCATTACTTTAGCTTAACAGCCACCTGTAGAGAAGGAGAGTGGTGGTCACTTGCTGTATTATTATTGTGTCTTAAATGGATGAAAATACATTCAGAAATTCCAGCAAGTGGCTGTGCTCCAAAACAAATTCTGACTACGAAATAAACAAAAAAAAAAAAGAATAAGTTCTGCTCTAAAATAAATAGCACTACATGGGTTATTACACCAGCAGCCCCAGGCTCTTCAATGTCAGAAAATAAATAATGTATGAGTTTATTTATTAATTAAACATAAATATGACTTTAGCACTAATGACATTATAGACATCAGCAAAATAATACATGAGTAATGTAACAAGTGAATTAGAGAAATACTACAGAGAGAAATCCTGAAAGAGAGGGCAGTTTCAGAGCCCCTCCTCCAGGTTACTGGAGCTGGACTAGCTCTTAGTAGGGAAAGGTCGCTGTCTTTTGGGTGGGACACAGAACACCATGGGCTCTGCTGCTACACGCTAGCCAGTGGGAAAAGGACTATGAAATAATGGAGGCCATTTCTAGATTTATTTCTTGTGCCAAAATTAAATATATATATATAGTGCCAGTGTGTATGTGCATGTGCAAAAATAACTGAATATCCAAAATAAGCCATTTTAAAAGGCACAGTAATGCCTCCCAGTCCCTTTGCAGAGATCTCAGTGAGGTCAGCAGTGATTCTGCCTGGAAAAATAGAAAATTTGTTACTGTTTTCAAATGGAAAAGTGCAACAATAAGGGGAAAATCTCAAAATTGAGAGCACTTCAGCAAGTTTCATTGATAAAAGGTGATGTCCATTGCACATGGCTCTGCTGGCCAAGCCTGTCACAGCTCTGCACTCTGGCCATGTGGCCGTGTACTGGTGTGGGTTGCTGTCCCTGCACCCAGAAGTGAGCTCCCATACTGATTATTTTGCAGCTGATTTTCTCAAGATAGGAATAACTCAACTTCTGGGTACTTCTTGCTTCTGGGAAAACAGATGATAGTATTTAACCATACAAAAGTTGAAACAAAAGTTTTTAAGTTACCCAGCTAAAAGATATATTGTGATAATGTTTTCTAATAGGATGAATTTATTCCTTTATGAGAGTAAAGGTACAGATGCTATTGCTAAGGGAAACTTGACTATTGCTTTTTTTTTTTTTTTTCCACAAAGCTTGGACAAAATGAAAAAAATGCAGAGGTTATATATGTTAGATATGAATATAAAACATATACTCATATAATGACGTTTGTAAGTGAAGTTCGCTTTTGTGGTGGTTTTACCGTGCTAGGCAGCTGAACACCACAACTGTTCTCTCACTCCCCCTCCTCAGATGAGGAGGGGAAGAAGTAAAGGAAAGAACAACTCACGGGTTGAGATAAGGATAATTTAATTAAAGGGAAAAAATATTATTAAGGAAATATTATTAATTAAACAATTCAACTAAAGGGAAAAAAAGGGAAAGGGGAAGAGGGAGGGGGAAAGGGAATAACAAAACAAAACACGTAAAGGCCATGTGGAAGTGCAGAGGAAAGAAATTACTCTCTACTTCCCACCAGTGAGCGATGCTTGACCACGTCCTTGAAGCAGGGCCTCAACACACGTAGCCGGTGTTCGGGAGGAGGACAGACGTTTTCTCAACAAGAGCCCACCCCTCCCCTCTTCTTCCTTTTTCCACTTTTATTGCTGAGTGTGACATCGTATGGTATGGAATATCCCTTTGGGTGGTTTAGGTCAGCTGCCCTGGTGATGTTTCTTTCTCACTTTTTTGCCCACCCCCTAGGAGGGTCAGAGAGAGTCCTGATGCGGTGCCAGCACTGCTCAGCAGCAGACACAACACCGGTGTGATACCAGTGCTGCTCTAGCTACAAGTGCAGAGCACAGCACTGGATGGGCTGCTGCAGGGAAAGGTAACATCCCAGCCAGACCCAGTACAACTCTAAAAAAACTGGATGCTGTATAAAGGAAGCTAAATCCCTGTGAAAAACAGCATCCTCCTTGTCACTTGTGTCTCTTTTGGCACCTGTAACATAAAATTGCAGTAACAGTGACATAATCCTCACTGCCCATCCACACCATCATGGGATGGCACAGCACAAAGTTCAAGCCTTTCTCAGTTGAACCATTAACAGCTTTCATAGATACAAAATAAAAATAAAAATAAAATCTTAATTGCAATATTATGATCTTTTCCATGGGTTGCAGTTTGATGTGCACACTGCTTTGGTCTTGTGCACTGCTTTGGGTCTCCTTTGGGTACTCTTCTCTTTGATAACCTGGGTCTTATTCTAGCTATATTCACTCCTATCCTTTTTCTTCTTTAATACTTTTCTGTCTGCACCTTCTCCTTAGCTTCCTTTTACAGATCTGCCTGGACAGTGATCGCCAGTTATCTTCCACTTACACGAGTATGAGCACGGTTAGCTGCTGATTTCTACCTACTGCATTTTCATCTTGTCAGTCGATTTTCTCTTATGAACCTAGCATTTTTTTTTCAGCCTGGGTTGATGGAGCTGACACACTCTAGCCCAACCTTTCTCTATAGAGAAATATGGTTCACAGTGCATACTTTGCTGCATCTGTCAACATTTAGGTCTCTATGGAGAGTTTCTTCTGTCTAAGAGTTGTTTATTTTTACATTAGATGACTGGGAAAGAATTGTACTCACTATAGAAACAGCTTTATGCATCCTGTACTTATTACGTCTTTGTATCTAACACACTTCTGAGCACAGGATGAATGATTATTAATAATGAAAGACATAGGAGTGCATGGCCTCAGTGCCTCATCACTTGGCCTCAGTGTCTGTGGAAGCTGCAACCTTCCAAAGGCGCCTGCAGCCTCTCTCAGCTCAGTGCCCCTGCCTTCACCCCTTGGCTGGAGGAGACACGATGGGGAATCTTTGCTTATCCGCCTCTCATCTCATGTAATTTAAGCTCCATATTCCTTTCCTACAGCTGAAGCCCAGACCTCTTTCTGAGAAACCAAGATAAAATTTGTATGCTCTAGGTACCCTGACAAGAAGGCAGTTTCTCAGCATTGTTATAAATGTGTCAAGGTGGGCTATAAAAGTGGGCTTTCTACCCAGCTTTTACATATGCACTTGATGGTTTTCATGTAAATCTTAGTTTTTGGTCAGCCTCGTTAGTACATGTGTCCTATGAGGCATAGCCACGCACCGCATACAGGAAAATGTCCCTACCTGATGCCAATTTTGTTGCAAAAGAGGAGAGTTTCTGTATCCTCTGACACTTACAGATATGAACAAATCTTTTGCACAGGTTCCAGCACCACATTTTTTCAATATCTTATTTTGAACTGCAGCTCCCACTCATCTCTTCGTTTCTAACACTATGTTCGTCAGTACTCTGACCTGTTTGCATCCGAAAGAAGTGCTGGCAGTGCCAGTTCTGTGAGGTTGTGGCAAAATACCAAAGTTTTTCCCAACACCATCTCTGGCAGCTGGGCATTTTAATGCTGCAGTGAGGAAAATAACACCTCGTACTGTAGTATTTACCCTGGAAGTAGATAAAATCAAAAAACAGCTGTGACTGCAAGTGACTTCTTTTTCTCTGGAGGATTCTGCCAGTTTGAGGAGGCCCAGAGCAGGCCCGGTGCTGCTGCCTCAGGCCTGGAGGGGCTGGAGCCCTGCCTTGGCGCAGCCGCCCTGAGGGTGCCCACTGATCACAGGGGTCGTGTGACCACCTCACGTCCACTGCAGCTGGTGTGGAAGCGCACACATACCCAGAAACACCTCCTGAGAAAGGCCAACAAAGGCAACATGAAAATCCAAAGAAATACTGAGGGGCCTATTGCTGGACTAAACCTTGCGACCAGCTGCTCTTGTGCAAAGTGGCTGCTGTACACAGTGCTTCTCTAAGTGGAGCAGTACATTTCTTCTTCTCTTCCTGCTTTCCAAACTTCATGCTGTTCAGGGAACACTTCTTTCCTGTGAGGATGACTGAACCCTGGCCCAGGTTTCCCACAAAGGCTGTGGAGTCTTCTCCTTGGAGAGCTCCCAAAGCCGCCTGGACACGGGCCTGGGTCCCCTGCTCGGGGTGGCCGTGCTGGGGCTGGGGGAGCAGACGGGCCCAGGGACAGCCCTGGCCTCAGCCACACTGATGCTGTGATGCAGTGATACCACACCGCGTGAGTCCACTGCATCCCTGAGCCTCCCAGGGGGGAATGTGGGGGAAGTTGCTCTTCAGGCTGGTGGGGGTCATCTGGAGAGCAATTCCCTGTCTCAGTCCATAATGATTAGTACAAGAGCACTGCTTCTAAAATCACAGGTCTTCTGAAATCACTTTCACCTCCTCTGAAACAGCAAGTTGCAGGTTAGAAAAAAAAATAATAATAATGTGAAATCTAGGCTGAAATTCTCACAAATTGATGAGATTCCAGCTTTGGGAAAAAAAAATACACAAAATATTGTGAAATGCCTGGTGCAGTAATTACAGATTGGCAACACTGTAGGACTTGTACACCTGAAATGCCTGTCTCATCAGTCAGCCTGCTTCAAGTACAAATGGTTGTTTGTTCTCAACATTAAGATCGGAAGATAAAGGAAGCTGGCAGAGCCCAGGAATGCGGGCTGTTAAGCAGACATCCCCCACCCATCTCAGCTCACACTTTTTGGGCAAACAGCTGCCCTCCCCCCGGGTAGCTTCCCCAGCAGGGATACACCAAAAGTCACCTTTTAATTACAAGAGCTCCAGACTGAGAGCTTTTATTTACTGCTTTAGGTCTGCAGATATGCACTATTTTTAGCATCTGCGAAGATGGACCACGATTGACTTTGTTCTCTGAGACTGATGTCCTTGGGACAGTGGCACACAGAGCAGCATATGCGCTGGTTAGGAGCATTCACTCATTTTACATAAAACAATATTTGGGGGGCTAGGACCCTCAAGTACAAAGGGGACTTGCATACAATACCTAGTACAAGGCTCCTTGCAAGCTGACTTTTTTAATTGTCAATGATTCTTGTTACAGCAAGACTGCAAACGTTTGTTTAAACAATCTTCTGTCCTTCCCAGTGCCTGCTGAGCACTCAGATGTGTTTAAATCCCTGTTGGTGACTCTTGAAGTATGAACATGCTAAGATACAGAGCATTTGTCGTTGTACACACTAACTGTATTGGTGCCATTGCCTGTGGCCTAAACAATGAAACGTTCTTCTCTCCAGGGACCAGAAGAGAGATGGCCCTTTCAAAGCTTGACTCTAACATCAAAGTTGACTTTGCAAACTTGAGATGAATTCAGCAGCTTTGAGGAGGTTCCCCTTCCTGCATCACTGCGTTCACCTTTGAAAAACCTTGTGCTGAGGTAGAGCTTTTCTTTATCTTTCAGCAGGATTTCCAGAAAGGGGGCATCCATGGCAGCTGCTGCCTGATGGTTCGTAGCTCCCTACTAGCACCAGCTCAGAGTGAAAGATGGAGCTGGTCCTCTCCCACAGCCATCAGAACCTCAGGCCAGCAGTGGAGGAGACCAAGCTGTGTCTGTTTGGTTGTATCCTATGTGCCAGGTGCTTTGTGGGAACAGGGTGTGCAGAAACAATCCATTGTCACACTGTGATGCTGTTGCCTGCTGTTAATCAAGAGCAGGTTTAATACAACAGAGTCATTGTCACGCTTTGATGAAAGCCACTTCCTCATGGTTACAGCATCAGAAAATCTCTTCACACCAGAGATGTGTTTCAGTGAGGTATTTGCATTGCAGACCAAGATGGGCAGCAGACACTTGGATCTGTCCCATGGCCTCCTAACATGTCAGCTTTCCAGAACTGGGGAGCTGCAAGAACCATCTGGTAAGGGCTGAGAACAGGACTAGTTTGTTACCACAATCTTTCTTTTACTTTAAAGAAGTGTGAGAGGCCTAAACAATGGACAATTCCTCACCAGAAATATTTCTATCCAGTGTGTTTGTAGGTACTACATCACCCTTGGCTCAGGATCTTAGTGCCTTGCTCTGTATAGGGCATATCTAGACTAATATTCAAAATCCAAATGGAGCTACTTATAGTCTTAACCTGAGTTTGATTTTTTTTCATTGTGCAGGTTTACAACTGGCTTCTATGTCTTTCTGAGGAAACAACAAAATTAAAATATGATCCTGAATTACTAAATGGCATTGAAAATGCTTTCAAAAAAAAGATATTCTTGGGATAACTAGTGGGTAAGTTATGCTTTCTGGGAAGAAGTAGTTTTCACAGACCTTAATGCTGATCTTTCACATAAAAACCCACTCTACTTACCTATTAGGGGGAAGGAGATATCTTCCAATTATATGTAATTTTTTCAATTATGTCAATTTAAATAACACTTAAACCAATGACTTCCAGCACCTTCAAGTTCAAGTAAGTTACAATGTCTTATCAACATATTAAGATTTTTCATTTCACCTGAAAATATCCATTAAATTCAGATAATATTTAATATAGTTTCATCATTATAGCCACTTCACAGGCTGATGTCAGACAAATATTATGGTAAATTCCATTTCATGGACAGAGAAACTGAGGCACTGAGGACGTAAGTGATGCATTGGGGACTGAAAAGGGTGACCACAGGGCTGAGACCCGAGCTCTGTGGTTTTGTCTTCTCGCTCTGCTGTAAAATGACTCAGCCATGTGTTCTCTTTAAAGACAGCCTGTTTTCCTTGACTGCTCCAGGGACTGTGTGATTAGCCAGGAGAACAAATGTAAAAGGCAGCATGTGTATTTAGGAAGAAAGAAGATTGAAAAGGTATGCACAATAAAGCTGAGTGCTTTGGAAATCACTGCCATTAGGTCAGATTATGTCTGTCATTAAATCCCACCCTAGAGCAGAGCCCAGAGGCCTCTGAACAACTCAGATCTGCTCCCAGCTATGGGGAGCACAACCAAGCTTTGCCTATACTGTGATGCTCTCCCAGGTCTGTCCTGTTGAGGGGGTTTAGCAAGCGCGTCGATGCTGTCTCTGTGCTTGTAGCAGTCAAATACCTGCGCTCAACCCTCTGCTCAAGTGCTCAACTCTGCTCAATAAAGAAACATCTATTGGCCACTGAGATTTGAGATAAGAAATGTGGAATTAAGCCATTTGTGACGTAGATTTATCTTTTGGCAGTTTTGGAAAATTACAGCCACTAAGGGAGAGTAGTGATCTCTCATAAATTTCCTAATTCATTGAAGTCAGTGCCATGGTGAACTGCTAGGCTGGCAAAGGCACGAAGCCAGCTGACATGGGAGAATTACGTCACTGTCGCTCATGTCATCCAGTCATCAGTCCTAAAATACAATATGTTAAATGCCACTAAACCAAAACTAAACCAAGTAATTCACTCGCACCCTCTATATCTCATGGGCCTACAGGTGTTTCTGTACTCTTAGTTTTCAGGAATTTCAAGTATCATGCATTTCGGATCAAGCAAGGTTCCTAAGAAAATACCTGATGGGAGAAGTGGCTTCTCCTCCCTGCCCTGCAGCTTGTGCCACCATGATGGTGCAAAGTGCTGCAAAGCCCAGAGCAAAGAGTAGAGGAGGTCCCCAGACGTGGCTCTACAAATGTGGTGACCCACAGCCTGGGCACCAGCAGCACTTTCTTTAAGCAATGCAAGCATTTAAGAAAATGACAGTAAGCATCTAGGTCACCTCTGTGAGGGTTTTCCTGATATTTTGCCTCCAAGCTGCCTGGATGGTGTTTGGGGGTGGCCCTCCCCAGGCAGCCCCACATGGGGCAGTGCTGCTGTGCCCAGCTGCATGCCCAGGGCAGGGAGGAGAGATGCAGGGTGGGGGGCAGAGGCACAGACCCATGGGAGGACATGATGCCAGGGTCTGCTGCTGTCCAGGCAGCTGCAGTGACTGCTGTTGCTGGTGATACAGGTTGTCGCCTGGTCCTACCGGTGGTATCTTCTGGCCTGCAGCTGGGCGCCAAGGGTCACACTTGGATACGCATTTGTGGGTGGCTGCAGGGAAGCGAGCACCCCATCTGTAAGTTTCACCCTGGGATGAATGCTTGGTGAAACCAGAGGCTGCTCCCCCGGGAGCTGCCCTGCAAACTTCAGAAAGAGGGCTGCTGCTGCAGGAGGCAGCAGGCACTGCACCTGTCTTTGGGAAGGGGGTTGTGAGCAGACAGATGTACAGACCTGGCTGCAGTTAGGGTCTTGTTTGGACTGTCTTTGGGCAAGTAGGACCCTACTGCAGAAAGAATGAGGAGAGAACCAAAAAGCATTCCTGTGTTACATCCTAGTGAGATAACATGATAGTGCTCCATCGCTCCATCATGAGATTAAATGAAAGGTTTCCCCATGATTTGAGGGGAGCTTTCTAGGAAGTAAATGTAAATTTATAATTTATTTACTGTAAAAGAAGTTTCTGAATAATTTTGGGTAGATATCTGGCATGAAACCTGAGCATCAGCTTTCCGCAGAGCTCTATATCAGGTGGACCAGGACAGGAAATCCCTCTCTGTGCAGTGGCAGCCAGCCCAGGGCTGCAGGGTGCCACGTGGGGCTGTGGTCCTGGGAGGTGGTCTCAGACACAGCAGGTCACCTGCATGGGGACAGGCAGATCATATCCACTTGTCAAAAATGTGTGCTCCTGAGACATGGGCTGGTTGGGATTAAGCTTTTATCCCACCTCAGGATTCTCTTGATTTAAAAAAAAAAATAAAAATAAAAAATAAAAAATAAAATAATAAAAAAAAATAATTAAAAAAAAAAAAACAGGGGCGGCACATATCTTCCCAGGACCATCCACCAGTTGGGACTGGGCACAGTGGTGGTGCCTGCCCAAACCTGTACCTGGAGCAAGGGCTTTGCGTGATGGGCAGATGTCTCTCAATAGCAGAACAGCAACGTGCGCATGCATTATCTGCACAAATCCCAGGCTTCAATTCACCAAGATATCATTCTTTTCATTTGTCAGGCCCTAAAACTTCCTAGTGGAAGGATAGACTCCTCTGTAGTGAATGTGGGCCTTCTGGCGCTGTGCTTGCCTTCAGCTACCTTCAGGGACGCAAAAGTCGTATATAGCTCCATAGGGACTGAAGCCACCCTTCTCCAGGAAGTCAGGATGAACTCCCCCATCTCACAAGGAAACATTTTTCAGCAGAGCTCTTGCTGGCAGACACAACATATGAGGAAGGACTTTTTGCAGACCCATTTCCTACATGTCCATACAATGTTTGCTTGACAGACACAGAACATCGTTAGTATAAGGAGCACGCTGGTAATATGGCAAACTGCAAACTGGTATAGGAACTCATGCGATGCTGAAGGCTGAGACACCTTCTCATAATTTTAGGGATTAGTCTGCATAGCAAATCTCTCATGTCCCTTTCAGAGATGCTAGATGAGGTGGCTTTGGGGATGCCTTGCTGCTATTCTGGAAATTCATCTGATGCCCGAGAGCTGGCTGGCAGTGGCAGAACTGAGCCCATTTAGTCCCAGTTTTTTTAGAAGTCAGTTCTCCAGAGTCAAGGGGTTACTACCCACTGTAGGGACAGAAACAGGAAAAGGAGTTTATCTTCTCCGAGGCAAGAAAACATTCCAGAAATATTAATTAGTGAAATAGCTGTCATAAAAGTGACATTTCCTGAACCTCCTGGAAGGAGTATTGCTTTAATCACAGAAGGTAGATCGCAGTTAAAGGTCTCACCGCTGACTAGCCTTGTTTTCAGTGGCTGAAAAACTCCCTATGAAAACTAATTGCTTCCAAGATTTGCACTAAATACCTGCATGAAATAAATGTGGCTGCACGGTGCACGAGGAAAGATAATGCAAAGACAAACTGAACTGGCTGGCAGTTAGGACAGACCTGCATTTGGTGTCCTTCGGTAAAGGAGGCCCCAGCAGACACTGACAGCCCAAAGAATTCAGACTCACAAAATGACAGAAATACCAGACCATGGTGTCCATGAAATTGAGACAGTTATGGTAGATATCACTAGTTTTTTTTTTCTGCAGTAAATTCATGGTAGCCCTACCAAATTAATGCTACCAGCTTGGGAAGTGAGAATCAATTAGTAGCTTCAGCTACTATTTTATTTTTTTTTTCCTATGGGACTAGAAGATATCAGAAGTCATCAGTGCCTTGTTAATTCTTAATGTCAAGAGGTTTTTGCACTGAATCTCAAGTGTTGACCACCTGAGCCCTCTGTTCACAGGAGCGGGACCGGCAGTGATTCGTGCTTCTCCCTTCAGCATGCGATCACACAGGAAAGGCTGCCAAGGGTGAGGATGGAACACACCTCCCTGCTTCATGTTGAGGATCTATGTACTTGTGTAGTTTTCAGGTAAAACATTTCCCTTCATAACATAGCTAGAGTTGGAAAAAGGTTTAGGAGGAACAAGTAGATTGACTTTAACAAATGGGAAAAGTGCCTCTCTGGGAATATGGCTGTGTTAGAGTATTTTGGCTGACTAAGTGAATTTGCATCAGATTTTACTTCTTCAACAAAGCAATTGAAAAGTGTTTTCATTCTTTCTGGCTGTTATTTCTCCAGAATCTGCCTGCCAGGGTAATTGTCTAGGATGGAGAGTGATTGAGATCTGTTTTGCAAACACAAGTATAATGAAGTTTTAATATTTGGCGTGTCCACAGCAATACCCTAGAATCCCCATAAAATAACATACACAGCCAGGAAGAACAACAGACATCTCCTGGGTTGTCACCAAGGAGTCTCTGGCTTCAGTGCCTTGGGGCAGTTAAAAAAAAAAAAAAAAAGATTTGAGATGTCAGAGATGTCAGATTATAATTATCCATGATGGCAACACAGTGTTCATAATGAGAAAACAATGCTCTTTGGACTTCAACCCAGTGTAGCACCCGCCTCTTCCTCTCTCCATTCCTCTGACTGTGTGAATTAAAAATAAAAAATGACCCGGAAGAGCAGGCGTGGTGCCCATCGCAGAGGGTGTGTTCCCAGCCATGCCACACCAGTACCATGGTCCTGCTCCACCAGGAGCCTGTCTGGAGGCCCTTGTGCCACAGCACAGTGCATTTTGGGCCCACGCCAGCTCGCAGGCAGAAGGATATTGGATTATTTTTTGCTTTGACAACAGGAAGTCTGAGGCAAGGCATTTCCCATTCTTGTTCCAGCATTATATGAATGGCCTTTAAAAAGTGTTTCAGAGAAGTAAACACAAAGGAATTTCATACAAAGGAATGGTTTTTAACAATGCCCCTGTTTTTTCCACGTTCAGCTGTGTGGCTGGGCTGCTTTGTCTCAGCCAGCTCCCTTGAAAGTTAGTGCAGTTCTGTGCACATCGTGCAGGGGTGAACGTGTTCCTCTGTAGCCCTCCTTTTGATCATGGAATCATTAAAGTTGGAAAAAACCTCCAAGACCATCTGGTCCAACTGTCCCCCTGCCACCTATATCACCCACTAAACCATGTCCCTAAGCATGACGTCCCACCTTTCTTTAAACACCCCCAGGGACAGTGACTTCACCACCTCCTTGGGCAACCTGCTCCTGGCTGCCTCTAGATCTGTGATCTCCTCGCCTCCTGGTGAGAGAGCAGCAGGGAAGAAGGATGAAACGTGCTTTACCCTTTCTGTGAATGGATAGCTGGATAGCTGTCCCATATGTTTCCAGATATCTGAACCTACTTGTGAGGTATTTTTTGTTCATTCATTCATAAATAAATGGTCTGAGTAGACAGAAATTTTTTGTTTGTTTGTTTGTTTGTTTGTTTGTTTTTAATAAGGATTCAATGTGCTTTGAACTCAGTGTGGATTTTCCACTGGTTTTAAAAGACTGGATGAGGTCTCAAAACCATAGATCACAGAAAGAGACACAGGAAAAATGTGCATTAGCAAACAGTTTAATGGTAAAGCCAAGTAATTTCAAAAAGAGAAACAAGGAGCCAATTGTTAACAGTAGGGGGGCATCAGCTCAAAATTTAATGCCTTTTCAGATGCAAAAATATATATATATATTTGGTCTAATAAATGATTTAATGTTCCTGTCTAGCCTTTAACAATATGCAGAGCAAGGCAACCTCTCACCAAGTAAGGACTTTTTCTTATCTTTAAATTACCTTTAAATGTTTTATATTGTCATATTCTAAATCTATTAGGTAGTAATTTTTCACTCCAATATGTATATCCATATATCCCAACAAAACAAAAACTGGAAAATGTTTTCCTTTTTCTCTCATAGTTCCAGTAGACCTGCTCTGATTATGTTTTCCTCTGTAAATCTGCTTTGTCCTTGGAGTTATAGCCTCTGAATATCTGTATACTGTCTATCAATCAATGCTTAGTCAATTTATAAATACTCCCTTTAAACTCCTGTAAGGCTTCCAGCCTTTGTGCAGCTCTGTAAACTTTGCTAGAGGATATTTGGGAAAGAACATTTAAATGATTCAAACATTGCATGAGTTTTTCATAGGTCCTCTGCAGAGAAGTGATGTTCATCTGAAAAATCACCTTAATTTGCATCACATGGGAAATGGGAAAAACACCCCCCCCCCAATAATAATAATAATAATAATAATAATAAAACACCAAAACACCCACGTTAAATGCCTTCCTCATGGTCATGCAACAGTTTGGTGAGAGAAGTAGCTTCTTGACCCTAGTCTCAGGCCTGACCTTAAACCATGTGCCAGGTGGATATATATCTCTTCAGGATTGCCATACTGATCTCATCTCTGGCATCTCACTCGCTGCTTTTTTATCTGTAATTATGTATGGACATAATTATCCTTCATTACATAGAGTGCATGCTGTGCACACACGGACAGGAAAATGAACTGTGCAGTGCAGCTGGGGTGTGCTTTATTCTGACCAGAGGTAAAATTTAGCCAGCATCATCAGTGTGCAACATTGCAACACAGACCAGTTGCATTGAGTGCAACACAGAACGGTTAGGGGACGGGGTTTTCTTTTTTGGGATAGAACTGTCCTGATGTTGTGGTTTGCAGTTCATCCATAAAGCTGCAATGCATTTTAGTGTCTTCTCACTTCCATTCTACCATTTTCTCCAATATTCAAGCTTCTTCTGAAATAGGTGTGATAAAATTGTTATCACTACGCCTTTCTGCTTGGTTCAAGGTGCTTTGCCTTGTCACCTACCTGTATTTACTTCTCCTCTGTGAGGATACAATAGACAAAATATAAAATCTTAGGCAATCAAAATGTAGTAAATTACTTCTTAAGTCATCAGATGGAAGTCAGTCAGTTCTTTACTCTGTGAGGAAGAGGTGAATGAGGATAAGGATTCCTGTCCTGAAGACCACCACTGCTGCTTCATTCATGAGTGAGGAGAGGAGAGGAGAGGAGAGAGGAGAGGAGAGGAGAGGAGTACAAGTGAGACTGATATTGCATAAGATGTTTAGCCACACATCTGCCATTAACGGCACCGGTGACAGCAGTGCTGCTCAGAGGGCTCACCGCCATAGCCAGCACTATCGCACCTTTACGGTGTGGCAGTTGGTGGTGGCAGCACGCCAGGATCCATGGTTTACACTTAATGCCCAGCACACAGCACTACTATCTATTATCGCCAGTGCTTCTAACTGTACCTTTCCTGATAGACCATGTGCAACTAGTTTTATTTTATGCAAATGAGGAGTGGGGCCTTACCTTTGATCTGAGGAGTCACCACGTATCGGTCTGACAGAGAAGTCGGGTAAGGATGGTGGTTTATGAGTGCCCTGGGTGCACTTGGCTCCTGAGATCACAAGCTGTGCCTCCCGCTCAGAAACAATTCCGGTGTCTGATGCCAGTGGCCTTCCACCGGCATATAGGCCCTTCAGATAACCAAGCCATTTGATGGCAGGAGTTTATCTGTCTGAATCTGTTACAGGTCAGTGCTATAAATACTAACCTTTTTAGTATCTTGGTTCCTCCTTAACGTTTTTGCCTTTCATCTTCCCTATTGGAGTCAACCTGGGAAAAATAGGGATGGTTTCTGGTAGAGTATAAACCTCTTTTGTAACAGCCAAGGATGTGGACCTATATGTTTGGTACTGCCCAGGAAAGGAACTTCTCTGTTGTCAAGAGCTGGCTTTCCCAGTTAAATCAGCCTTCCATCCTGCCGCCAAGAGAGTGAGTGTCACATTCCTTTGTATTTTTTTGGATGAACTATTAGACCATACTGGTCTGAAAACTTACTAAACAAAAGGAGGCAGGGCTGCATTTTCTTTTCTTCTATTGTTCTAAGCAAGTTGATATGTACCACATATAAAAAGGTTATTTGTTTTATGCACAACAGCAAAAGAGGTTGGGAGGCTGAAGCTCTCCAGAAAATCCCACAGGAATTTGAGACCAGTGCTGTGTTCTGGCCCAAATGCAGTGTTGCTGGTAGGAAATAAAGATCTCCATTGTCTCCTAGCTGTTGATGTTTGACTGAAGTCTAATCTGAGCCCTCCGCTTCTATTCCCGGTGGTCACCTCTGGAGCATGTTTTGGCTTCCAGTGAGCACACAGTCAGGAGGAACTCACCTGCAGAAGGTTTCATTCTTAAAAATGTACACGCTAGATCAGAACTGTTCACTCGTTCATATTCACTTTGAATAACACCTCATTCTCATGACTACTTGTACTTCCCATGAGCAAGGATGGCAGATAGCAGCCCACCACCTGGTTTGTAGCCTGTGTAACCTCAGGAACCGGAGGAGTGCAATCACTTCACCATTGCACAGCACACGTGTGCCAGGAATGAGATGCCTTATGACTGCTTCGTATTGTGATAGTGCTGTATTTAATGTACTATATCAGTTTTTGGCAGCATCAGAAAAGTTCTACTCAAACTTTTTTTGTGGGAGGCAGAATAGGAGGTGAATGGAAAGACTACTTTCCCCAGTTTTGGTCAAAGGAATGAAAAATACCTACCATAAAAGAAGTGGAACTGCCAGTTCACAGAAATGTAATGCAGTTTGCCTGTGGCTCTGCCTTGCACTGAATTAGGAAACCCTAAAAACTCACAACTTTTGTATTTTAGAATTGAGACAAGCTGTGTAATATTTATGTCCTTCTTTAACAGATCACAAGAGTCAGTCATAATGCTAATCTCACTTTGTTGTCCCTGGCAGCATGATTTGAGGCTTTGTGCACCGTCATATTATTCAGAATAGGATGGGAGATTCAGAGCAGGGGCTAGCACTGGAAAACCAGATCCATGTGTGGCTGCTGGGTAGACATGGTGCACACTTACTGAAGAAATCCTGCTGTATCAGAGCCCGAAATTCTGCTTATGATCTTTATTAAAATAAGGAATATTATTTTAAAAAATCAGGAGTTTTGGCAAAGTTTCTTAAAAAGAAAGTTCTGGGCAGAAAATAGACAGCTTCAACTTGATGAGTAAATGTTTCGTTATGCTATTCCACCATATCAATGTATTACTAACAATTATAACCAGCAGAAAGAACTCAAAGCCTGGAAACCATGCATTGCTCTGGCCTTGAATACTCCTCAGACACAGCTCCACATCCATCTCTGTCAGCTCAGCTTAAATTGAACTTTTGTTCCTATTCCTGCCTGCTCTTGAGGTAATATCCAGTGACATTACTGCAACCTTATCTGGGGATGCTTAATGTCAATCAGAGATCAGGATGCTTACACTTCCAAAACATTATGAGAAAAAATAGTAATCTATATTTTTAAGAGAGAGGATGCAGACTATGCCATTTTATTCATAATGAAGGAATTAAAATTACTTATCTGATACTTCTAAATCTGGGAGGACTGAAGAAATATTTCAGATTGGTCCTTGTGTTTCTTTGCTCAATGACAATTATTTTATTACTTTTTACACCAACAGAAATTTTTATCTCATTTTGTATACTAATACTGATACTTCTGCTTCATCACTGGTGACCTCTTATCTTTCATAAAGCTGCACTCCAAATATCCATTTCTCCACTAAAAGCCTTCCAACACCAATCAATGTTATCACCGTAAAACAACTGTCCTAATATTTAAGCATTGCATTATAATTGCCTGTAATAGTGGTAGAACTGTAGAAGTGTAAACTTCTTGGGACACAGGCTACTATACACGTTTAGAGAGCAACATGGCTAAAACAAAGCAAGAGGAGATGAAAGTTGAGCTCCTTGCTGTAGACCATTCCCATCACCTCATGTGAGCACTTTAACCCTTATTTACTGCTGAGGTTTGCATTTTATCTTTTCACTAGAGCCTGATTTAACCTTACAGTCTCTTCATAAAGCACAGCAGTACATTTTTATCTTCCCCCGAAAGATGTTTTACGCCTTGGGGTTTGGGATTAGAGGCAGAAGGTGAACAAGCTGTTGTCTAAGGGCCTCACATTTTGATGCTATGCAAGAACTAATGAAGGTTTAAACCAAAATGAAAAGCAAACAACCTTAAGCAAACCAAGGTGATGATGGTGGGGAGAAATGAATGTTTAGGGAACTGCTAAACATCTCTAAGCCATTGGCAATCTACATGCTTTGCTTATGATTTCTTTGAGTTACAACACTGGGGTTTGTTGCTCTTAGTGTCAGGATGACACAGACTCTCCCAGGCATCTGATAACTAGGGAGAAGCCTTCTTACACCCATGACCTTGCATGCACTGCCTACCTTACATATATGGTCTTGCAAGCTGTGATACAGTCCTTCCTGAATAACTGCAATGTGTCTCAAGATAGAAATAACAGCCAAATGTTGCACACAAACTTTGGCTATATCTACACACATTGCTTAGAAGTTTGTCACAGTTAGCATGTTAGGGGTTTGTCACAGCAATACTCTGGGCTTCACACTGGGCTCTAATTCTGGATCAATTACAAGTTCCTTTTGCCTGGGCAGCGCATCTCACAGTTTGCCTTTATATCCATCACTTTACTTGTGATCAACTCTGCCTTTGGAGTGCAGTGCAGTTAATGATGGAGACCACCTGGGAAAACCCACACCAATTGCCTCACATGGGCGACCCTATCTTGGGATACTGCAACTGCACATCAGGACAAGGTTGTATCTTCAAAGCCAAGTTGAAATCTTCAAAATCTGGCATAAGAATCCTTTGGCGTAAGCTCACCCTCACTGCTCTGTCTGGTCTCTGTAAGCCAAACCCAATAAGTAGCCTAGACTTACTCCTGATAGGAAATATTCACCAACATCTTTAAAAATAAGCACAAATTTAATGCTGGTAGCAGAATATATGCTGGTTTTTTGTTGTTGTTTTTTTGTTTTTCCCAAATTCTCAGGCTTGGCATGCACCTGCCTTTCACATTTGTTCTGGCATACCAAAGTTTCGATGTGTTTTTCTCACACAGAGGGTTATATGCGAAGAAATACACCCTCAGAATCCTTAATTATCCAAATTCTAACCATAGAGCTGAGTGGTTGTTTCATGAGCAATCATTTACGTTTGTCCATGAGCAGAAGCACTCATGCGTGGAAGCTGGCTGTTTAAAAGGTTCTCACCTTCACTCTGGCAAGAGTTCAAGTAAGTATGTGTACAGTTAATATAAAATTTCTTTTTATCTTTTATTTGCTTCTTGATTCTGCCTTTTTAGCCCATTAAAAAATTAGGACAGAATCACCTCAAAGAATAACCTCCACACTGTTTTGTTGTCCCCTATTTCTTTAAGTTGTGGTCACCACAGCAGTGCTGTCCTCGTCTGAACTTTGATTCAGCCTCAGGTCTAGAGAGTTCATTTACTGAGGAGCCAGGAAAAGTACATAAACAAAAATGCACATTCACAAAAGAGGAATTATATTAGTCTACATAAAATTCACACTGATACTTTATTTTCAGTGAATATTTGGAATATAAGAATGACCCAGACCTTATAAGAATGACCCAGAGCTTTCCCCAGCTGTGAGGCAGTTAAATATTGTATGATTAAAGATGCCAAGATGTCTTAGGATGTAGAGTGCTTGAGTCCTTCTGCTGTAATGGCTCCATCTTCTGGGATGCGATCAGTTGAGCTTTCTAGGTAGGTTATCACTTTGATGCTCCTAAATTCTCACTGCTACCTAAGGCTGGTAATAATGTCCTGCAAGAAGGCTTCTGAACGGCAGAGCTTGTTCTGTGTGAACTTATCAGTACAGCTGCCTCTACTACCGAGCCCAGACTTGCCAGCAAATCATTCTTCTTTAGGGAGTCCTACACGCTGGAAAGCAGATTTAGTTTCATTATTGTCTCCTATGAAAACAGGGTGACTCTTAGTCCAGGGAAGAAGTAGGTCATATTAGAGAGGCTAACAAGATTATGACCAGTTCAGTAGGACACTCAGGAGTCCACAGATTTCTCCCATGCTGCAGCTGACAAATGCCTTGCAGCATATTTGAAAGTGCTGAATGTCCCTAACAAAAACAAGACTTAAATTCTTGTTCCTTGGGTACACACCTGTTGTCACTTTGAATAATGAAAAGAACGTACAATCTCATAATGTGGTCCAGGGAGTCAGCAGAAAGACTATGCAAAATGTTTCACATTTTACTCTTTCCTCATTTCTTCATTCCTTACTTCTTGAAATTGTCAGCGTCCTCAATGGGAGTCATATGTGCGGGATGCAGGGCTGGGCGCAGACCACAGTGCCTACCTTAAATCTTCATCATCTGCTGTAGCAGCAGCAATTACATCCTCTCCACTGCCTCTAGAGGGTAGAGCAATCATGAGTCTCTACCAGGGTAGGCAGACTGAACACTGACTGCTATTTCAGTCTCCTAAAAGCTTTAAAATTTCTTAGCAACCCTGCACAAAAACTGCCCATCAGTGCAGCCAGCCAGCAGACCTGAGACTGGTGATACAGCAGTTTAGCAGCGCTTTGCCAGATTCATCCCACTCCAAACATAATCATAGCAGTCTCATGGAAGTCCCAGGACTGCTTTGGCAGCAATTGTGCGGGATAAATAAAGCTCCCATTGTTGCAGATGACTCTGCTTTCAATTGCATGGGAATCCAGGACAGCAGAGACTTCTGACTGATAAAGATTAGGACATTTGGACTACTTTTTGAGTAACACTGGGCTAGAACCAATGCACGAAGCAGCACCTTTTGGAACTTAATTTTGGGCAGCTTTCAGCTTTTTTTTTAAGCAGCTAAGTCTCTGATTTTGTCACTGCGTTGCCATTTGAACAAGTATGAGTTAATATATTCTCGGCCATAAGTATGTCTAGATCTCCACATAAATAAGGAGGGAGTTTTGCCCCAAAAATCTTTGTGAGGTGGACTTATATCATGGAAATATATATATCATGTTGAGTAGAAGAAATATTGCTCTTTTTATTCTATGCTTTTATAGAAACTCTTTTTATAGTTGAAGATGAAGAGTGTATGTACATTTAAAGTAGTCCTGATCATGACCTCTGCAAGTATTCCTGAAAATTCTTTGAATTTCACCAGCTATAAATATTCCTTCCATGGCATAAATTAAAAAGACCCAATGCATCTCCTTGTACACTACCTTAACATTACAATACATTTATTTGTCCCTCCAGCAATTTACTGAACTGAACTTACTGCTCCTGAATATACAGCATGTACAGAATAGAGATACAACCTCTTCAAAGAAAAAAAATAGTCTATTGATTATTTACCTCCTAAAGCTTTCCAGAAAGTGCATGCAACTTTCCTGATCCAGAGATTTCCCAATAGTAGATACCTGAATAATTAGTAGTGTTACTGAAAATTTATTTCCAGCAATTCAGTCTGCCTATGTGGTGTATGGGTTTTTTTGAGCCTAATCAGATCTCCAAAGGCAGTTTATATAAATCAGCCTCAGGATGGTAATATGATAGCAGCTGAGCTTGTTTATAACACAGACTTCTACATGGTGCAAAGTCTGAGTTTGATGGTTTATAGCAGGCAATGAAAAGGCATGCCTCTGCCTTGCCCTTTGATTGTTTTGCTGAGCCGAACCATTGAACGTTGCAAAAAAAAAAAAAAAAAAAAAAAAAAAAAAAAAAAAAAAAAAAAAAAGTTCACAGCCAATTTTTCTAGAAGTTTAATTCACTGTGTTTTTCAGAAGTTTAACCTCCCTCATGTGAGCCAGAATTTGAGGGTAAAAGCACATAGGTGCCTCTCTATGCCAGCACAGTAACAAAATTCATTGTGGCATCCTGAACTGATAGTCCCCAACTCTTTACATCTGAACCCAGCCATGCAACAGCTAATTGACTGCGTGCTTGCAGCCAGCAAGCTCAGCCAACCTGCTTTCAAAGAGGAGGCAAAAAGTGGCATTGGGACTGCGAGAGCAAGTTGTTTGTTTTTCCCCCTCCTCTGGATGCCAGACATCTCAATCTGCCAGCAATTTGGGAAGGGAGCAATCCCCAGGGGTGGAGCAGGGAATGCATGGAGGAGGCTGCTTCCTTTGCTCTCTGCAGCATGGCAACCCATTGAGAAATAAGGGAAGAAAGGCAAGAATGGTGTTAAAATATAGTCAATTAGGGCTGAGGAAGATGGTAAAGGAAGAGATGTCAAATTTGACTGAACCTGGCAGCAGAGGCACACGTGCTTTATTTGCACAGGGAACTGGGTTAAATACCCTGGACTTTTGGCTGGGCAATGACGTACAGACAGGGCCTTTTGCGGCTGTGTGAGAAGCAGGCTCCAGGGCTGCACAGAGGTGTGAGGAGCACGCGTGGCTGTGTTGGACATGCAGAGCCCCTCAAATGGGTAAATCGGGACTGGCTGTGAGTTAGTGCATACCATGGATTTATACATGTGCACATACACATTGCAGAATGAGGTTTTGGGGGGAAACTTGTCCCCCAAGCCCTTAGGAGCACCACGGATTCACCGGTTTGAGGGCTGATCTTGTCTCTCCTGTGAACAGTGAGTGAATTTTCCTCAGCAGAGAAAGCCAGGAGGTGGCAGGGAGGGTGGGCTTCCCTCCTCACCCACCTGATGCCGTGTGGGGCTCAGTGCAGCCCTACACACAAGAGTTCCATAGGCCAGCGCAGAGGGCACCTCCTCACCACTGAAAGCAGGTGGGCACATACTAGCTTTGACACAGGCAGTCACAAGTAACGCGGCCTGTCCAGCTCAGGAATCATCTCATCTCCTATAAACACCAGAAAGCAACACGCTGCCCAGCTGCAGTGCCTGTGGGATCATGGAGGCAGGGCCAGGGCCGTTCTCCAGCACCTCACAGCAGGCACCGTGGGCAGCAGGAGGCAGAGAGCCCTTCTGGGCACGCCGGCTTCACCCCAGCCACTGAACTGCCCTCAAACCTCCAAAATAATACCACTGATGGCTGTGTTTCCATCAGCCCAAGCACAACTTGCCCTTATAAAGCTCTTAGTGAACAGATAATTTGTGATATGCAAAATATAATGAAAAGACAAGTGATCAGGAGCTGGTCTGCGACGACCACCTCTGTGTCTCATGACAGTGCTCGGCGCTCACTGGCGGTGCAGGCCGGATTTATGGCCACCACTGAGGCTACATGGAAAGTCATCTGACCCTTAGGATTACTACAAATGCATTTATGGCACATTGTTTTCCTTTTCATTGTGCTTCTCCAGGAATGTAGTGTCACTTGAGGTTTGCATGATTCATACGCTATGCTGCATAAACAACCTCCAGTGGACTGGATTGACGTGTATGTATTGCCTTCAGTTCTACAACAGTTGAGGATTTAGCTTGCAAGGCATGTTAAAGATGATATTTTGGTAATTTTATTATCAGATTACCTTACAGCTCCCCAGGAGAGGGACCTGCATTCACCCATTTGCTGCCCCATGCTCTCCCTGCAGGACGAGCTGGTGCTGGCAGATGAGCTGAGGAGTGCTCACGTTTGGGGGCTTACTCCAGACAGCACTCTCTGTGAAAGACCAGAATGTTAAGAGGTTCGTCCCAAGTACTTTTTGGTTCCCTTTATATTTTTTCAGTGTCTTCCTTTAACCATAGTTCTATGTTGATATTTTTGGTGATGGTAACGACTGTCTTTCCTTCTTTCTCTTAAGCCTATTGACAGTAACAGTGTACCTTTACAGATAACACTGTCCTGTTTGGTATATAACAATGTAAAGTTTAAGGAACTGATTTTAAAAGAAAAACAAGAAAAATACATTTATAATTGTTATTTTGGTGCTCACCTTTTTTTATTAGAGTGGGAAACAAATTGCAGAACTCCTTAATTTTTTTACCTCACTGCCCTGTTGCCTCTGTTCTTGAAGCAGCTGGCATTTCTTCCAGCTCACCAGCAATGTTCTAAGAGAGTGATAACCCTGGCAGCAAATTACTGGGGGATTGGTAGTCTGAAATTGTGAATTTTGAATTCCAGATGCATGGCAGAACCATTTTGCTTTTCTGATACAAGATTCCCCTGGAACAAACTGAAATTACTTACAGGTTGCTTTTATACTTTTGTGCTTCTTTCACCTTTTTAGCCTCTTTTTCTGCTTCCCCATTAAACCATTAAGGTAAGATTCACGTTTTCCAACAGGAATGCCATAGATGTTTCACAAACCTAATTTCTTGGGAACCGTTCCTGCAACAGTTTTCCTGCAACATTTGTGTTTCTAGCATAAGGGTTCAGGAACTGTCCCAAACAGAAGAGGTAACACCAGGCTGCTGACTGCAAAACATCACACAAATGCGCCTTCCGTTTGTAACATCCCCATTCAGTGTCTTTTGCACAGTAAAAGCATTTAGCAACAAATACAGGCCACAAGGAGTTTATTCATGTCATTGTTTAATATAAGAAATGCCATACATGAGCATCTAGTAAACTACAGATTTTCTTAAATGTCACCAAATGTGTTTTTTGAAAGAGAATCATTGCATCTGCTAATGCAAAACAAGATGACAGATCAAGATGGAAAGACATGGTCTATGCTCTTCCTGCTCTAATAGCAGGTCTTCCTCTGTCTCCCTCTGTTTCACTGAGATGAGCTTATTTCATATAATTTCTATGGTGATTCTTCTGTACACAAACTCTCAATTAGTACAATAAGTATGTAATTGGTTGTTGTGTTAGTTTATCATGTGGCCAAATAATCTCTCCCTAAATAATGCAGGAAGAATCATACAACATCAATCTAGGAAAACAAATGAAAATAAAATTTTCTACAGAAAGATTTTTAAAAAGACTTAATTCTCAAGAAAGGAGAATAAGCTCTGTATGCCTTGCTGCTGCTGAGTCTGGCCATCTCTTTCTTGCCTTTGGTGCAGGCTGGTGTTTCCACAATGGTCCTTGATTTTGCTCTAGAAATGTTTGTTTGGCATTATGAAACATGAGATTCATTATTTTATTGATCAATCAGTTTTACATTCTGTCTTTGGGAAATGGAAAGAGGTGGATTCAAAAATAACAGGGAAAGAATGAGGAAGCTCCTCCAGGCAGGGACTGGCACAGAGCTGATGGAGCCAGAAGAACAGGAAGAACAACAAAATAAGGACCAATAGGCCTTTCTCATTCATGCAGGTTATTGCTATTTGTCTTCTCAAATTCTCAAATCTTCAGAAACGACTCTTTAACCAGCTCTTGCTTCCTCCAGGTTCCTCATAAATGTTTTCTGGTTGGAATTTTCAAAGTGCTCTTGGAGAATTAAGCTTTGAAAAGGTCTGGCTTCCCTTATGATTATAACATGGTGGCATAATCTTTCTGCAAAAACAGTGATTTTTTTTTCCCCAAAATAAAGGGGAAGAAAAAGTAATGAACCCAAATGAAAGAACTGAGGATGAATGTGGGAGCATAAGTATTGCACAAGGAGCATGTGTTTGCACATGTCTCTGTGAAATAGCACTTTCCTTGCAGTGCTTCAGACCACACCAACTACTAGGTGGCAGAAAACCAAGTGTTAGGCATGCGCCATCATACTGCAAAGTGATATCCACATGAAACAAATGTGTCTCTCTTCAGAGCTGCACCCTGTCACGGGATTTGGATACATGTGTGGGCTTCCCTGCTCTCAGGAACCCCATCTGTGCTATTTTATCCTTCCCCTCCAGGACTTCTGCCTACGCATGGAAATTCCCTTCCCCTCAGGCAGTGAGTATGCCCGGGCTTCCACTCCTACCTCCTCCACCACCATGCTCAGCTGTAGCTCCCTCCACTCAGGCTCTGACTGCCACAATCTACAGCTGTTTCTGCATTGTTCTTGCAATCCTTTAAAAACCAGCTAGGGTCTTTCCACCTGCAGCTCCTCCTCCTCTGCTGTCTTTCTGCTGTGTGTATCAGATAACTCCTTTACTTTTGTCTTGTCTATTGGGGTTGAAGAAAATTTAGGATGTCCCATTAATTTCCAAATAGCCAACCCTCAACTTTTAGCTTAGCAAGGTTAAAAAATAGCTTATCCGTATATGTGAGTGCTACACACCCCGCCAAAATTCAGCTCTGGAGTGTAGAATTATGCTATTCCAGATTATGCTGGCCTGTAGTACATCTCATGTAGTATAGCCCCTCTCCATCACTACCACTACCTGATGCTTAACGAAGCTCCAACACGCTTGGTGCAGCAGATTAAAACCAGAGGTTTCACTGCCTCCAGCCCATGGCCTTACTCCTTTCCAAGGCACAGACATCTGATTATCCGGGGAACCTGGTCCTGGATTGCCACTGTGGTCAGCCCAGTACCCTAAAGGAAAATAACTCAAGCCTGGGCTAGCCTTAATACAGAACTGCAGTAGTCTGAGGGCTAATTCACAGGTGGGTGAGCTGTCCTTGCTTTGAGGGCAGTGACGTCCAGCAAAAGGATGGGAATGGTGACTAACAGTAGCGACCTCTTTAAGTGCAGTGACCCTTTCAGTGTAATGTTTCTGGGACTGTGTGACCTTGCTATCAATTTCTGTTCAGAAACATAGGAAATGAGGACGGTGGACTGGAAAAAGTTTCCAACTTCCTTGAAACTAGTGCCTAGCTATTGTATCAAGAACTGATTGGTAACAGGTTGAAAGCACCCTCAAAATATAACCTATTTAAACATCAAGTTACCTTCATGTTTAAATAACACTCCCTTTATTATAAACTGTATTCAGCTTTCAAATTATAGCATACAGAGAGGAAGACATCAATCACATTATGTCTGCAAATGTGTGTGTGTAAATTTATGCATGGGAATATTCCCACTGAAAAGGAGTACATGAGCCTTAGGCCTCGCAACTCATTCTCTTGGAGCTGCAGCTGTGCTGGCTACAGCCCTTGTTGCCTTCCTCCAATTCCAAGTGTCTGGGTCACCAGTACTTCAGACTGTCCAATCTGCTAGTGCAGGATTGATTCCTAATATTTTAAACTGCTTAAGGGACAGGCTTCTACCCTTTTACTTGGAAGATATGTCCACGATTTAGTAAGTAGCTCTTGTTACACATTTTTCACATACTCTCCCTAAAGGTTTGGAAAAATGTGCTCACTTCTCTTACATTTACTCAAATTCTCAGAACAGTGTTGTTATTGTTGTTGTTTTTCTTTTATTTCTGTAAATAATCAAGATTTCATAGAATAATCCATCTCTGCATTGACTTATGCATGGTTAGTTATTGACTTGTTCTCTGGTTTTGGTTAAGCTTTAATGCTGCGAATACCTGATGGCATCTTACACTATATTAGCAACATGTCAAAAAGAATTGATTGTGTAATCAAGCAAATGCCTAAAAAAAGTTACTAACCTGTAATTTTCACATTTGCAGAGAATATTCAGATTCTCATCTCTTTGTAGATTCTCAGTCCTACTTCTTGACTTCTCAGAATGAGGTAAATGAAGCTCTTTGAAATCTGAGAGGTTTGGGCCCATATAGTGGTGGCTTGGTACCAGTGCCAAGTGCACAAACTGGTGGTCTCCACATCTGGATCGGCTGCTCTGTGCAGCTCCAAATATGAGTAGGCATTAATGTTTTACCAGTGAGATAAACCAGTCAAGTAGGGCAAAAAAATAAAAGAGGATGGGAAGGGGAAGAAAGTCTGACAGAGCAATACAGAAGTTACAAAATCAATATCTTATCAGAGACTCTCCAACAATAGGACAGAGGTGAACAGTCTCTTCAGAGCAGTAAATTCTGGTGAGTGGCTGGCCCTCTCCAAAGATCTGTCTGGATTCTTACCCCTGAAGTGTCAGGAGGTGAGAAAAAAGAAGGCACGATAATAAGAAAAGCAGTGTAAAGGTGGAATTCATAGGGGAAAGGAATGTATATAAAGGCAGTCATATTTAAAAGAAAAGGTGAGGCAACTCAGAGTAACCTCCAGCACCACGTTTCTAACTCTGAACGATGCATGCAAGACTAAAGCAAAGCTCTGAGTTAAGCAATGTTATCCTGAAACAGATGAAGTTTCTGCTGTGTTGAACAGCTTGATTCCTACAATCTTGGAAACAATTTCCACAGCACAGGATGACTAAAATAGGATCTCTTGCTGTAGACTAAATCTAAATCATAGTGGTTTTGTGAATGCGTGGAGCATGCACCACGTAGCTAACTTGCAGTTTTCTTGGATGAAAATATCCCCAAGAAACACACTGGGGGCTGCTTTGCTTCAGATCAAATGCAGTTTGACATGATTTCAAACTTCAGGCCAGACAGGTTATAAAAACAAAACTGGAGCAGCTTAGCAGTTAGACAAGGTATTGGTAGCAAAGCTGCTTGTTGTGTTGGTACCAAGTGAGACAGTAAGGTAGATGGGCCTTCCAAGTGCTTTAGTTCACTCTAGCCCTTTACAACTGGTTTTTACAATAACAACAACAACAACAACAATAATAATAATTACATTTAAAGTTTTATTAGAACATGCAGGGCAGAAATGGCAAAGTAGCTCAAGTCTCATCTTTTCAGTGATTCTCAGATGAGTCCTCTGCAGCACTCTACCATGTAAAATCTAAAAGATAACTGCCTGGTGTGTGAATCTCACTTGATGTCACCAAGAAAGTATATAAGAAACCACAAAGTGAGTGGTTCCAAGGAAGTCAGTGATGGCAGACTCCCTAAAGATCCTAGAAGAGAGCTTTTAATAGGAGGTTTCAAAAATACACATTGCCATATGAACATATAAAAAGTCTCAAGAGTCTACCCTGGAGTAATTCAGTTTAGGTAAAACTTGGAGTTTTTACTTGGAGAAGCCTGACTACTTGGAGGTACTGCTTCCCATGTGGATTGGGGAAGGTTAGTGCTTTAAGCTTTAGATTCTGATGGACTGAATTGCCAAAGCATCATCAAATAAAAGTGGCAGTCCTTTACTTGCAGCTGTAGGTCTTTCCACATTTGAAAACCAGCTAAGAGCATTCAAAATCTTCCACTTGTTCTGATCTGAGGCCAGAGTTAGAAGACTCACCTTTGTTAGAAAGCTTCTGACAAGGTGAGTTAAATATTCCAACCTCCTGGGACTTGGTCTGTGTTGGAAAATGGCTTTTGCTCCTTCAGCTTCTGCTGTGAAGGACCTCTGGGTCTCATCTCCTTGAAGCTATTCAGAAGCATGAAATCCTGTTAATAAAATGAGTAAAATGAGTACCATTAACTGCAGTTTGCCAAAACACTGAAGTAGCCTCCAGAAAATCCAGGAAAATTGTGTCAAAACATGTTCCTACAGGCATCATATCACTTAAGGCAACAGCTTTCAACATTGGCAGAGTACTGGTGATTCTGCAAGGACCTCCTTTGCCAGGTACAATCAGGAAGAAATAATGGGGGGTATATAATATATATATAATATAAATAAACATATGTTTGGTAGAAAAGGTAAATGATGAACATAGGAATCCTGCTTTTTGTTTAATGCAGCAACTGCAGACATCAAGGATCAAACAAAAAAAAAATATTGAAAATTATCTTACACGAAGGATCTCAGACCAAGAAGTCTGACCATAGGCTATCTTTATAAATGATCAACTTAAGTGTTTCTAAGCATAGCATATCTAAATAATAAAACTTGTAACTCTCTTTTCTGCACAAACCCTACCACTAACACACCATGCACCAGATTTATTTCAAATACAATATACCCAAAACAGCCCGAAAGAACATTTTTCCAAAACTTTCTCAAAGAAACTAAATGCTTAAATCTTGATTTAAAATAAATAAATAAATAACAATAATAGCAAAAATTTACTTTGAATGAAAAGGATCCTCCACTTGCACTACACTGGAGATGGGATGGGTTGCCTAGAAAGCAAGGCATTCCAAAAGAATGACAGCCTGCTTTAAGCTGCAATGTTAGCACCAGCTGCTTTAAGCTGTGATGTTAGCACCAACTAATGCTTAATGCTCATATTCGAATAACAAAACAGCTTGCTTTAAATGTAATTAATATTCATTGCTAAATATTGAGAACAAATAAAGGTAGTTGGATGCCACATTTGGCTTTGACTTCACCACTGTGGAAATGTTAATCCACGCTCTCATCTTGCCTCCCACGGCCTATTGTCAGTTCTCCTTCCATGTTCTTTAAAAGCCCAGCTTCCCAAACTCCCCTAAATGTAAACTATTGCTGATAATAGGATGAAGTACAATTATGTGATTCCACCTGCAAACATATCTCCCAATTTCAGTTCCATTTCGGGATTGCAGTTAAATTCATCCTTCCTATTTTTAAATCTTCAAATGGAATTGCCCCAGGGAGCCTTCCAGATGTTTATCTCTGTGCTCCCAGCCCTGCTCTTTCTATTAGTCTAATTGGTGTCTTCCTCCTCGCTGCAACATAGCACAATTCTGGCATTACTGGTGTGAGGAACTCCTCCTCCACAGACCCCACATATAGCGGCAGTTTTCCAGCAATTAATTCTCAGTCTCTACTCAAATATCTGGAGTGATCATTGCTGTTTAAATAGCCCTCTGAAAATTGTCTTAAAGGGGAGGAATAAATCCCACATCTCATTTATTTGTTATTAATTTATGAAGAAAGAGCAAAGATACCTTTTTTATTCTGTCCTGGGTTTTTGGCTTGCTTGCACTTTGACCTCTCCAGCTTTGCTAGCTGGCACAGAGCACAGGAAAAACAGAACGATGGCTATGACAATAGGGTCTGACATCTGAACAATCAGAGGCCAAGGGTCTCTAATCAAAATTTTTCTTCCTCCTCCTGAACTCAAATTCCTAATAATACTTCAGAGATGGCCTTATTTGGGAAAAATTCAACAGTCACATCTTTATCAAAAAGCAGAGGGCTTTCACTTTAGCAGTTTCTTGTAGGGACAATGAAGCTTCATAATTCTGATATTCCTTTCACACACAAAAAAACTAAGTGGAGAAAAATACTTTTGTCTATTTTACTGGGAATTTCTGACCTGAAATCAAATCTCAAGACACTGAAGAACAACATCACATTGCTTCTTGGATCTGTCTGCACAGAGCTCCCTGCAGGTTCAGGGCTCACATTTGAGAGTGATAGAAATAGACATGTCTTCTAGGACCTAGTTTTGTTCATTGCAAAGCAAAAGGTGTATCTTCCCAAGTTTATTTTTAAAAAGTTTCTTTCTGTTATTTGATTCACTTGTTCTAATTTATTCCCTGCCTAGGATCTTTTCTCTGCCCCTCAAAATAAATGATTAATTCAACCAATGTTAGAACATTCATTAGAAGTAAAAATGACAATGCAGATCTCAGTTGCCTCTTTTATTTAATCACTGAGAGATTTTGTGAGGTTTGCTTGTTAAACAGGTTACAAAATTAATCTTCCATGCTGGAATCTGATCCATCCACTGACTTCATTGGGTTTACCCAGGCTGAAAATTGCAGGATCAGTTCCTACCTTCGTACTGAACTTTGCAGACTGTACATGCTACATAGAAAGAAATCATAACTACTCCTTACTACATGACGGATAATTCTAATATGATAACCATTCAATGTAGTCCTAGCATCACCTATGCTTATGCAGACCTGTTTTCACAGTTTTTAACCCATCAGGATAAAGTGAAGACCAGGGTGAAGAAGAATCGGTATCAGAACGGAGGTAATTGTTAATGTGGCCTCCTGAAAGAAAGAAAGAATTTGTGGGTGTAGGTTTTTCTTCTAAGGAGGAAGACAGAGTAAGGAGGTAAGGAAATGGCACTGGAGATATGGCACTGTAGGTCCCAGCCTATGCCTGGGCTGACAGCTGCTTCTGGGTGTACAAAAGCTAAACTCAGTATCCAAATGGGGATGCGCAGCCAAGCAAAGGGAGGTGATTGCAGGAAGGAGAAATAGTTTAAATCTTTAAGCACTCAGATTTCTCATGTTATATTTAATGTTTATTTTCACTTGAACATAGTAAGTCACCTTTGCTTAGGAGCACTAATGCCTGGCAGCCCTAGTGAACATCAGGAAACATCTTATTTGGCAGAGACAGTACCTGCCCGTGTCTGTGACCTTTTCCAATAAATTAACCAAACAAATTGACATTTATGGATACACAACTCCTATGTTAGCAAGACCCAGGTGAAATCTGTGTTGTGTTCTTCTGGATCAGCTGCCTGGTGCTTTGCAGTGGAGGTGTCACAGAGGAGGTCTGTGACAAAGCCAGGAACTCAAGTGTCTTCTCATAAGTCTCAACCTGATACCTTAACCAGAATGTTTATCTTCTTGTTGTCCTCAAACCCCCCGGGGAAGATGTCACAGAAACAAATTCTTCGTTGCCCTCCACAGATGAATGGACAAGCAGCCAAATACCACTGCAGGTGCTATTTGCCTTTTGATGCCAAAAGTGAAGAGACTTAAAAATTATGAAAATTGCACAAAGGTGATCAGTTGCTATGCCACAATAGAAGAATTCACCTGATTTTCATCTCGCTACTCTGTGCCACCTTTCCGTGGTTGTGTCCAGTCCCACAACAGCAATGTGCACAGGGGTTATGAAGCTGCAAGTGCATGGCCTGTTGGGGCACATGCTGGAAGGATCTGCCCCTGTAACTACATATGTGATACATGGATGGCCACAGCAAAGAAACCGTCATTATTATTATTATTATTTTCTATAAGCAAAGAAAGTAACAAAGAAACGAGCAAAACCCAGACCATGTGACCCATTTCTGCTTTAATATATTCACAGCTCACATTCTGGCTCTGACAGTGAGTTAGCTGGTGTATGACCTGTGGTGTACAATAAGTCACTTAATCTTTTCCTGCCCGTTTGTAAATATGGTGATCTAAAGCACCTCATCTCCCTTACAGAGAAGGAGTTGTATGGATTATTCAAACACGGCATTACAAGCATTTTGAGAACCTCTGTGGGTCAAGGCGCTTCAGCATAACAATGAAAGCTGCACGGGAAGCATCAGTTTTCTTACTGGCAGTCCCTATCTTCCACTAATAATGAATTCACTTTAAAAATGGCTGTTGCAAGTATACCTAATTTCATAGATACTTTTCAGCTTCACCTTCTGCCTTCTACTCAGAGTAAGACAATTTGTATGGCTAGCCTTACTTGATTAATTATAGTTGCACAGAAAAAGATGAACCGGTAGAGTACCTTCCATTCCTTATTTCACTACGGATGTCTATCACTGGTAACACTTAACTTCACAGTTTACTGTGTCCAACAAAATTTGATGAGAAAAAGGGATCATCTGATTTTTCAAAGATGGTAAACAGAGACTGGGTCACCACCTAGCAGCTCAGATGTAAACACACCTCTTTATAATAACAGGCTAGTTTTTAATGTGAAAATTAAAGCTTGTGATTTTTTTTTTTTTTTTTTTTTTTTATGGATGTCTTGACCCTGTGAAAGTCATACGAAGGATGTGGCTTTGAGAATCGCTCAAAGTATACCTTAAATCATGTAAAACTTTAAACTGTGAGATGCATTCAGATGTAATGGATTTCCCACCTTTTATTATTAAGGAATAATGATTTATATATCTCCTTAAAATATAATTGTTATTCAGTTAAAGAGGAATCATCAAACCAAAGATCTCTGAATTGAAAAAATCTCTAAAATAAAATTTGTCATTATGCATTTTTACCCTATTTTCCTGTGAAAGCAGAACTTACGTTATGGCACAGTCTGCCTGTCAGATACTAAAAATAAATAAATAAATAATGTGTAGAAGACTGAAATATTAAGTACCTGCAAACTGTGTAAAAATTGCTGGCTAATTAATGAATCACAGAATAATTTCAGTTGGAAGGCATTGCCAGAGGTTGTTGGATCCAGCACAGAGAAATACTGTTGTTATTGGGAGCTATTTGTCACTTTGTGGAAAGGAAAAAATACAAAAGTCTGGAGTTATTGCAGGATTTTGAGGGTTAGAAAATGTGGAAAATATGTTCATGGGACATGAGATGCTCTCCATCCCACTAGCTGTGCACCAAGTTGTTGCAGGTAAATGCATGCATTGCAGCCAAAGAAATTACTGTTTTTGCATCCAATTCTGTACCTTTAATGACCTTTTCTGCCTATTGCCTTCCTGTCTCATGTGCTCCAGCAGCCTCATGATTATTTTCTCCCCCACACTCAGCTTGAAGGTGTTCACAAGAGCAGCTGATTGCCTGCTTCAGCTGGAAGGTCTCTTCTCAAAATTGTTTGCACTAATGTAGACAGCTCAGGACATTTGACTCTGACTCCCTGAATAAGGTGCCTGGGGATCCACCTTTCACTCTCTGGATGCGGTGCAGCATCAGCAATGTGGCAAAGCACCAAAGGAACCATGAACAAGGGAATGGAGAGCTTCTGGCAACAGTGAGAATATTTTCACTTACTTTTATCTCTGTAGTACTAAGTGTCTCTGATTGTGGAAGAAGCAAAACCATGAAACCAGAAGCAGCTGCCTGAGTGGGGAAGGCAGCCTCCGGCACACTTTAACTCCTAACTTTAAGAGGTATAGGATGGTGTAACTGTGCATATGGTCCCACGAGTGCAAACTCAACATCCTGAGGAAGCACATTGCTGGCACAGGGGCACGTTTGCATTAATATATATTCATCCAGAAACATGGCAGAATAAGCTGCACAAGTGGTAGCCCCAGTTTTGCTGGTTTAGTGCATCTATATTAAGGGTGTGTGCTGGTGTAATTGCCCTTCTGTCATTACACAGCTATAAATTTCCTTAATTATAGACATGGCCACCTGCACACATTATGGGGCACCAGAAGTGGTGCTGGAAGTGTAGAGCCTGGCCACGAGAGGACGTCTGTGCTGAAGCCAGGGCAGCAAACAGAGCCAAGCGGGAGGTGAGATGTCCTGGCGCATCTAAGGAGCCAGGAGGAAATCAGCAGACTGCCACAAGTGCTCCTGGTCCAGGATATTCTGCCATGGGGCAGCATCCTCCTTTCCTTCAGCCCAGTTTGCTGTGGTGTTCCCCTCTACAGTTTACCCTGTGGTGGCCATCTGAAGCCATGGCTGGCTACTGTGGCCACCTGAAACCTGCTGAAGACGACGTGGCCTTTCAGAGCAGGGGGCAGCAGCAGGGCAGGACAAAGCCCCCCCCGGCTCCATCACAGCCAGGATCTCACCTGGAGGGCAGACAGGCAGCAGAGACACGGGGCTGCCTGGTTCGGTGCTCGGCCTAGCGCTCAGGCAGCCAAACACTGGCTTGTGAGTGTTTTAAAAATAAACAGACCGAGTTGGATTTATTTTTAATTTCGTTGAGGCTCAGGAGCAGGTCAGCTTCACGAAACGAAGCCCATTTCTTCAATGGCATTTTAAAGATGATAGCACCTCTTTAACTTCATCTCTCATTACGATGACTAATGTGGAGGGAATGCCGGGAGGCTGCAGCCTGTCTGACAGCCCTATTGACCCAGCCAGTACAAAACAGGGAACCTCCTTTGCCTACTAATATACAGCTTGGGCCTGGAGGACAAAACCTTTGCTCAGGTGCAGCTTTACCGAATTCCCCAGTGCCTTGTGTGGGCATAAACGCCAAGAGGGGCTGGATTAGTTTACAGGATAGAGGCCTAAATTTAGACAAGATTCGGTAAGTGAGCGTAGGAAATGAAACGAAGGAGTGAAAATGGAAGGACAAGAATAAAACTGATAGCAATGGATACATAGACTGTATTCATCGTGTCCCCATTCGTGATCTTAATTAATTAATTAATAGCAGTAACCCTTGTCAGGTGTTTGCCCAACCTTCCACATACAGAATCTACCATCGGAACTGCAGGAGGCAGGAATCATCTGCAGAGGGATGTGGCTGTTAAAGATGGGGCGTGCAGTGCAAAAATGGATTTCTTATGAAAACAGACAGTATTTATGGAACAGCTGGATAAATAAGTGATTGGATATCACTGCTGAGGTAGAGGCTAAGCCAAATGCCGGCAGCGATGATATGGCCAAGCGGTTATAGAAAAGGTGACCATCCTTTCCTTGAAAGGATGGAGCTTTTGTGTCTTGTACTGGGGAGAGGTGAACAGCAGAAAGTTTCAGAAGGGAGTGGCAACAGGCCAGAAATACTTTGCAGAAGTATGCTTCATGTAGTTGGGATAAAATGTTAGCATATGTTGAGATCTGGACTTCACCTTAGGCTTGGCAATTGATAAAATTTGTATTTCCTGTCCAAAAACAATCAAATCACAGTGCTACAACCACTGGCTGGCTGTGTAAAATGCTTACCATTTATTTCAAAAATGCATCTGAGATGATTATACACACAAAATTTATTCCCTCTAAAATGAGTACCTGAATCAATTTTCAATAGTTTTTTTTTACTTATAGCTATATTCACACAATGTAAGTGATATATTTTCAAGTGTTTTTTTTTTTTTCTTTCTTCAAAACATTACAAGATACTTAAGTCTGCATTTTATCTGGACCCCAAAAAGTTCACTTAAATTAGAAGCATATAGAAATGGCACTGCTTGATTGTGGCATTCCATCTTCATAAGCTGACTATGCATCGTCCAGCTGATGACAAAAAGTCCTGCCCCTCTTCCACACCGCCCTCTCTACAGCAAAGGATTTGTGCAGATGCCTTTTGCCAATTTCTGCTCCCCTAAAACAGTAGGTGAAGCTAATGACTTTGGAAAACTTAGCTGGCTGAAAAATAACTGAAACTGAGAAATTCTCATATGTGGGGAAAAAAAAAAAAAAAGTTTTTAATGCTTATGCTTGACTGTCTTTAGGGACTTGTTCCTTAACAGTGAAATTGTTTTCCTCAGTTATCCTTGCTTACAACCTCGCTGTCCGTGGCTGAAGAATCAGGTAATAATCTGTAGCTATCTCCTCATGGTGAAATACTCGCTCATCCTGTATTGGGAATCACTTGTGGAGGAAGGACAGAAGGATGAGTTTAAACCTGCATATGATTTAGGAGGTTGGAATGGAAGTCATTAGGAAAGAGCAATTGTTCAGGGAGGTAATGATAGGGAAAGGCTGCAGTGCGGAATTCAAAGTTTAGGACATTCAGAAATGAAAGATCTGTGCATAAATCTCTGTCCTAAACCGGATCCTATCTCCCTCTTTATTGGAAACCCGGGTTTTGTAGATTTCCATGTTTTTACCCAGGTCAATATCATGAAAATGCTTGTAAATTATTTTTCTTTAAACAGCTTTTGAGAATTGAGAGGAACAACAGGGAACGTCAGAATGTCCTATTTGGAAGGCAATCTATCAAACTGTTTTTAAAAGCTGATCTTCCCACTAATATCTTCAGCCTCCATTATTTTTCCACTTTCTACCTCTGGATTTTTACTACTTAAGGCAAGGCTTCAGATGTCAGACATCATTTTCCTGTCCTGCCCACCCTGCAGACTCCTGCATTGCTGAAAAGGGACCAGCTGGAGCCCAGACAGTCTGGGTTTGTCCCCCAGGTTGGGTGTGATTTGCTCATTTCATAAACTGGAAAAATAAATAAACTTGTAGATCACTTATCCACTTGCAGCACTGTCAGCTAGGGTACGTTTCCAGTCCCTTCAGGAGGCCCGATCTTGCACGTCCTGGGCATTTCCCTTCAGACTATCCTCCTGCCCCGTTTTCCCACTACTGCGAATTAAATACTGCACTGTTTAATACCACACATTACTAAGGCCCTCTGTGCAGTCTCCCACCTACTCCTTCATACCTAAATGATTTTGCTTCCTTCATTGCTCTAGCTCTGGACTGGCCAGGCATTATCTATTCATCTGCACCCTTTCCTGCTCTTTCCAGCGTACAAAAACAGAGTCCACGGGAGGGACTACCCCCCGCACAGGGCCCATGAAAAGCAGTGGGACGCAGGCAGGGAACAGCCTTGCTTACAGGATCTGTCCCGCGCCTGTTCCCCACGCCGCCCCCAAACACCCTCTCCCGCCCGCCCGCTCTCCCCACGCGTCGCAGCCCGGAGCCGTGCGGGCCGGGGGGGCGAGCCCTGAGCCGGGCCCACCTCGGCCACGGCCTCGGCAGCAGCTTCCACCGCGTGCGGCCGTGCCCCGAGCTCCGAAGCCCCGTGCCCGGCGGCTCCCCCGAGCCCCGGCGGCCCCGAGGTGCCCGCGGCG